>NW_027118468.1:300000-444721 GCF_036417845.1 Apteryx mantelli
TTGTTCCCAATGTCAATTTTCTAGCTTCTTGGACTAACATTACAGTAGCAGCCACTGCTCGGAGGCAAGAAGGCCATCCGGCACTTACCGTATCCAACTGCTTGGAAAAATAGCCCACCGGTCTCTTCCATGATCCAATTCGTTGAGTTAAAACTCCAAGCGCTAGTCGTTGCCGCTCATGTACAAAGAGTTGAAATGTTTTTGTCAAATCAGGCAATCCTAATGCTGGGGCTTCTTGCAGAGCCTGTTTTAAGTCTTGAAAAGCCCTTTTACACTCTAAACTCCAAACTAATTGTGGCTCTTTTAAAGCTGCATACAGTGGTTTGGCTAACAGTCCATAATTCAAAATCCAGAGTCTGCACCACCCTGTCATTCCTAGAAAAGTTCGTAACTCGTGCAAATTTCTAGGTTCAGGGATGGCACAAATCGCTTGTATTCTATTCACCCCCAACCGTCTTTGTCCTTGGGAAATTTCACATCCCAGATATATCACTTTTTCCCGGGCAATTTGGGCTTTTTCCTTAGAAACTCGATAACCGCTCTGTCCCAGTAAATTTAATAACGCAACTGTAACAGTAATGCAGTTTTCATACCTTTCTGTCGCCACGAAAATGTCATCCACATATTGCAACAATAAGTATGCTTTTGATGGTAATTGAAAATATCCTTGCTCCTTCCAATCCTCCAGTTCTCGTGCCAGCTGATTCCCAAACATTGTAGGACTGTTTTTGAAGCCTTGTGGTAACCTGGTCCAGGTCAGCTGTCGTTTTCGTCCTGTATCCGGATTTTCCCATTCAAACGCAAATAATTTCCTACTTTGTAATGCCAATGGGATGCAGAAGAAAGCATCTTTTAAATCAATTACAGAAAAGTATCTAAATTGTTCTGCCACAGATGTTAACAATGTATAAGGATTTGCTACTACTGGATGTATATCTTTAACTATTTCGTTTACAGCTCTTAAATCTTGAACTAACCTATAATCTCCGTTAGGTTTTCTTATAGGAAATATCGGTGTATTATATTCAGATTCACATTCTTCTAACACATTGTGCATCAAAAATTTTGCAATTAATGGTGCTACCCCTTTCCTAGCTTCTAACTGTATAGGATATTGTCTAACTCTTACCGGTTGGACACCTTCTTTCAATTCTACTATGACAGGTTTTGCTGCTTTCGCTAATCCCGGTACTTGTGTCTCCCATACCCATGGTACTACAGCGTTTTCTACCTCTATTGGTATTGTTGTATTAGCTATTTCTTTTACTATAAATATTCTAGCTATTTCTTCCTCAGGTATCTGCAACTTAGCTTTTCCATTTTCAAATATTATTTTAGCATTAAATCTTGACAATAAATCTCGTCCTAACAAAGATGTAGGACAATCCGGTACATAGAGAAATTCATGATCTAATTCTTTACCCCTAAAATTTAGATGCAATGGCCGCAGAAAGGGCCGTTGCTCTGTTTTTCCTGTAGCTCCTACCACAGTTATCATCGTATCTCCTATCTTTCCTAAA
Source organism: Apteryx mantelli (assembly GCF_036417845.1). Classification (NCBI taxonomy): domain Eukaryota; kingdom Metazoa; phylum Chordata; class Aves; order Apterygiformes; family Apterygidae; genus Apteryx; species Apteryx mantelli. The sequence continues at coordinate 301,521 of NW_027118468.1, forward strand.
CAAGTATTTAAAACAGAATAAGTTGCCCCAGTATCTACCAATAATTGTTTCTCTTCCCCATCAATTTCTGTTGTCACTTTTAATCCATCACTTAGTCAGCTACTATGTTGCCCCAAATGTCCTAACATCATTGTTTCTGCCATTGGTGTTCCTCCTACTGAAGTCTGCTGGGCCAAATTCATTTTCACTGGGCACTCATTTTTCCAATGTCCCTGTTGTCTGCAAAACGCACACTGATTTATCCCTAGCTGATTTTGAGGTATTCCCCGCATGCCTCCTACCCTGTATCCTCCTCGACCTCGTCCTCTACTTCTGCCTCTTATTCCTTGATTTACTCGTTGTAACATTGCTAATAATCCTGCCTGATTTCTCTTTGTGGTTTGTTTTTTTTTCCCTATTATTGTACACTTTCCAGCTGATTGCTTCCAAATTACTAAATCTCCTGGGGAAAAAGGAACTTTCCCATATACTTTATCAGGCCCCGAAATTGCCTCTCGTAAAGGGGCTAATAATACTTTACTGTTTTGCTCTTGTTCCTTCCTCCCTTGTCTTGTTCTCTGTGCAATTGGGGTTCGTTGCGCTTGTCTTGGGCATGATGAATGCCCTGGCGAACCCTTCGGTGTTAACTTAATCTGGATCGCTCCAGTATTAATTGATTCTGACGGTTTTACCGCCTTAATACTATCAGTATCACTATCGTCCCCTGCATCTATATCGGACATCACAGGGGCCGTCGGTGATGCTAAAAGTGATACATCCTCTGGCTCTCTTATTGAATTTTGTATTGCCAAACAAGTCATACACTTCTTATTACCTACACATCCTCCACATTTTGTTTTATCTTTTTTTCGGGATGTACCAACAACATTCCACATTCTCTCTGCATATCTGGATGATTACGTATATCATAAAATAGATCAACATATGGTACTTCATCCCATTTTTCAAGTTCTTAACAATATCTCATTAATGGACCTATAACACCCGGATCTAAACTTCCGTGTTCAGGCCACCGGGGTCCATCATACTCATATTGTGGCCACCAATTCGTACAATAATCTATAAATCGACTTTTACTCATACTCTGAAAATATCCCGCACTTTTCCAATGCTTTAATAAACATCCTAACGGAGAATTATCCGGTATTACCATGGTCTTACACATTCACTCCACACACACACACACACTAAATCTACGGGGTAGAAAACGGAAAGATAGCCTCTGATGGGAAACAAAAGACCAAACCAAACTCACGAGACAGCCACGTATGTCCGTGAGTGCTGGACCTGCGGGGCTTTCGCTCCGTCTGACGGCCAGCGCCTAGGCTTCCACAGACCAGACCTCGAGCTCGTTAGCCCAACCTTGCGTGAATCGCCGTCACGTCTTATTAGGCAGGCACCCGACCAAATATTACAATAAAGCACCTTCGGGCTTACCACTTTGGGACGTCAGGAGCAGCGCAGAGCGGGCGCAGCCGATGGCTCCCCGAGAATTCCTCGGTGCCGGCACGGAACAAAATCGGAAAGCGAACCGTCAACACTACTCCCGAAGTCCCATCTGGGTCGCCAGAAAACTGTTGCCCGTAAAGAAACACATAACTACGAAAGCAGTTATATGCGGTGCTTTATTCAGGGCCCGGGGTCTCAGGGACTCATGTCCAAAGCTGAGAATCCCAAATCCCCGTTTAACTTGGTTAATATTTATAGTGTTCGGTTACATAACATAATCAACAGAATTGCTAAGCTACATGATTGTTTCCCATTTATAGTTTCTTCAGTTACTGTTGCCAAGATTTGCTTATCATTTACCTAGTTCATCAGATTGTGCTGTACCCACTTCATCAGATTGTACTGTACCCACTTCATCAGATTGTACTGTACCCACTTCATCAGATTGTACTGTACCCACTTCATCAGATTGTACTGTACCCAACACCTGCAATTATACCTTCATCTTGTCTACCAAGTATAACCTATTCTAATCAATATAATGTAACAATTCCCCCCTTTGAAAATACTTCAAGTCTTCCAGACTGCAAGGATTTTCATCATCAGTTCCGCAGATTTCCATATTCTTTGGACCGTCTCAAACTGGTGATTGTAGCTGCAATGAATTATTTCCAATGTCTTCATATCTCGGGGGAAGTTCATGATTCTTCCTGGTAACAGCTTTTAAAATTTTCCCCAAGTGTTGCCGTTCCTTATTAACAATATTTTGAATCAAACGCAACACTCCCATAATAGCTAACATAATAATTATAATTATTATACACCATTGAATTAAAGATGCTACCCAACCAGAGATGTTCAATCCAAATGACTTTGCTAAAGCAGCCACCCAATTATGGGCACTTTCTTCTCTTTCTTCCTCAGTTGCACGTTCAATTTGCGTTAGCTGAGACAAATCACGTTCTGCCGCGGCTGTAACATTCGGAATATGTACACAACAATGATCAATCTTATCTCGTAAATAACCACATACTCCATGTTCTTTTAGCAACAGCATATCTAATGCCATTCTATTTTGCAGGGTCATTTTTGTGGTTGCCTGTAATTGTAAGTTTATTTCCTTAAATCCTTCTTTAGTCACTCTTGCTAGCCTTTCCGTTTGTCCTAACAACCGGTACAACATTTCTCTATTCCGATAAGTACTAATTGGAGCAAACAATGATTCTAAAGCCCAACCTAACTTCACACCGGATGATGGTTCTTGCCAATCATCATCATCCTTTATTTCTCTCTTCATTATCCATAAATTTTCTAATCTACCCTTAAATGGCGCTTTCTTCCAAATTGGGCAGAGAGTTGGTAACCCTAAAGTTATTTCAGTCACCAACCCATCCAAGGGGAGGTGAGTCGTCCATTGTCCATCACTTGTAACCCAAACTAAATTTCCTGTGCTCCTGATCGTAGTTCTACAATCTATTCTCACTCCGAATTGTATTACAGGTTCACTCATGGAGTATTTAATTCCTCTACAGGCACAACCTGTCCTTAATGCAAGGACCACAGGTGGAAAGGTAACTTCACTTTCGGGGTGTCACAAGTGTATACTTTTGTACAGTTCTAGACTGGGTGTTTTTCAGCTAACTTTCTTTTGCATTAGATTTTCTTGTGTTTCCTGTTGTGGCGCCTGGATTATTTGTATTGGTTGCATTTCGTCTTTTTCCAAATCTTTTAACTCTCTCCTGGCTCTGTTTCTTTTCTGCATAGGTTCTGATTTTGCAGTAACCTCTAATGCCCTTTTTCCATAATCAAAACTCTCTTTAATCCAAACAATACAGGTGTAGTTTCCTACATCTGTCTTACTTACATTTCGCAATGATAAAATCATAGTACCCCTTCGTGTATCACTATCCCATCGGATTGTAAACCCAGTTGACAATTTGGACTCATTCTTCTGCCAATAGCAACTAATGTCTTGGATTGAACTTCTCATATCTCCAACAAAATCACAAGTCAAATTTACATCCATTCGTTCTTCCATATGTACAGTAGCATATGTATGTATTATTTGAGCGAAACCATTACTTAATCCTACCCAGCATAGTATTACCAAGATGTAAATCTCAGTTTTGTAGGAGTGATCATTTTTACCCCCCATTGTGATGGTACCTTCTTCACTCTGGTATAATGAATCCAATTATCAATTCCTGCTACTTTCACAGCGGTAAATGTTATCAATAGTACCAAATAAAGTCCATGCCACTGTTCCTTTAAAGGCTCCGTTTGCCAATTTCGAACATACGCTTGGTCTCCTGGTTGATTCTCCAACGGCAAAGGGCGATTCCAGATGATCGCGGCACGTAAGGCTGTGAGTAATCTGCTTAAAGAAATTATATAACTATAAACATCTTGATCTCCTTGGAGGTGTAAATCTGCACTTCCCATTCCCTTCGTTGGTGCAGTATATGGCTTACCGTACAGAATTTCATAGGGACTTACAGACAACCCTTCTCTAGGTTTTATACGAATTCTCAATAAAGCAAGGGGCAATGCCTGTGGCCATTGGATTTGAGCTTCCTGGCATATCTTTTTAATTTGTCCTTTTAATGTTTGATTCATCCTTTCTACCTTTCCACTAGATTGTGGCCTCCATGGTGTATGTAAATCCCAGCTAATTCCAAGCATTTCACTAATTTCCTGTACTATTTTAGCTATAAAATTAGGATTTACAAGGGGAATATCTTTCAGATCTACCCTACTGGCGTAAGTTTGTTCGATCACCTCAATACAATCATGTTCCAGCTCGCCTTCCTCTATTTTGCTACCTAAAAATTCAGCGGGATTCAAACATGTTGTTATCTTTAAAAATATATCATCCTGTTCTCTCAATATTGCTTGATATTTCAACATTCTACCGGATGACAACCAATGACCCCCCTTTTGTTCCAAAACTGCAATCACCATGTGGGGCACAAATACTTCCATTTTTGTTCCCAATGTCAATTTTCTAGCTTCTTGGACTAACATTACAGTAGCAGCCACTGCTCGGAGGCAAGAAGGCCATCCGGCACTTACCGTATCCAACTGCTTGGAAAAATAGCCCACCGGTCTCTTCCATGATCCAATTCGTTGAGTTAAAACTCCAAGCGCTAGTCGTTGCCGCTCATGTACAAAGAGTTGAAATGTTTTTGTCAAATCAGGCAATCCTAATGCTGGGGCTTCTTGCAGAGCCTGTTTTAAGTCTTGAAAAGCCCTTTTACACTCTAAACTCCAAACTAATTGTGGCTCTTTTAAAGCTGCATACAGTGGTTTGGCTAACAGTCCATAATTCAAAATCCAGAGTCTGCACCACCCTGTCATTCCTAGAAAAGTTCGTAACTCGTGCAAATTTCTAGGTTCAGGGATGGCACAAATCGCTTGTATTCTATTCACCCCCAACCGTCTTTGTCCTTGGGAAATTTCACATCCCAGATATATCACTTTTTCCCGGGCAATTTGGGCTTTTTCCTTAGAAACTCGATAACCGCTCTGTCCCAGTAAATTTAATAACGCAACTGTAACAGTAATGCAGTTTTCATACCTTTCTGTCGCCACGAAAATGTCATCCACATATTGCAACAATAAGTATGCTTTTGATGGTAATTGAAAATATCCTTGCTCCTTCCAATCCTCCAGTTCTCGTGCCAGCTGATTCCCAAACATTGTAGGACTGTTTTTGAAGCCTTGTGGTAACCTGGTCCAGGTCAGCTGTCGTTTTCGTCCTGTATCCGGATTTTCCCATTCAAACGCAAATAATTTCCTACTTTGTAATGCCAATGGGATGCAGAAGAAAGCATCTTTTAAATCAATTACAGAAAAGTATCTAAATTGTTCTGCCACAGATGTTAACAATGTATAAGGATTTGCTACTACTGGATGTATATCTTTAACTATTTCGTTTACAGCTCTTAAATCTTGAACTAACCTATAATCTCCGTTAGGTTTTCTTATAGGAAATATTGGTGTATTATATTCAGATTCACATTCTTCTAACACATTGTGCATCAAAAATTTTGCAATTAATGGTGCTACCCCTTTCCTAGCTTCTAACTGTATAGGATATTGTCTAACTCTTACCGGTTGGACACCTTCTTTCAATTCTACTATGACAGGTTTTGCTGCTTTCGCTAATCCCGGTACTTGTGTCTCCCATACCCATGGTACTACAGCGTTTTCTACCTCTATTGGTATTGTTGTATTAGCTATTTCTTTTACTATAAATATTCTAGCTATTTCTTCCTCAGGTATCTGCAACTTAGCTTTTCCATTTTCAAATATTATTTTAGCATTAAATCTTGACAATAAATCTCGTCCTAACAAAGATGTAGGACAATCCGGTACATAGAGAAATTCATGATCTAATTCTTTACCCCTAAAATTTAGATGCAATGGCCGCAGAAAGGGCCGTTGCTCTGTTTTTCCTGTAGCTCCTACCACAGTTATCATCGTATCTCCTATCTTTCCTAAACAAGTATTTAAAACAGAATAAGTTGCCCCAGTATCTACCAATAATTGTTTCTCTTCCCCATCAATTTCTGTTGTCACTTTTAATCCATCACTTAGTCAGCTACTATGTTGCCCCAAATGTCCTAACATCATTGTTTCTGCCATTGGTGTTCCTCCTACTGAAGTCTGCTGGGCCAAATTCATTTTCACTGGGCACTCATTTTTCCAATGTCCCTGTTGTCTGCAAAACGCACACTGATTTATCCCTAGCTGATTTTGAGGTATTCCCCGCATGCCTCCTACCCTGTATCCTCCTCGACCTCGTCCTCTACTTCTGCCTCTTATTCCTTGATTTACTCGTTGTAACATTGCTAATAATCCTGCCTGATTTCTCTTTGTGGTTTGTTTTTTTTTCCTATTATTGTACACTTTCCAGCTGATTGCTTCCAAATTACTAAATCTCCTGGGGAAAAAGGAACTTTCCCATATACTTTATCAGGCCCCGAAATTGCCTCTCGTAAAGGGGCTAATAATACTTTACTGTTTTGCTCTTGTTCCTTCCTCCCTTGTCTTGTTCTCTGTGCAATTGGGGTTCGTTGCGCTTGTCTTGGGCATGATGAATGCCCTGGCGAACCCTTCGGTGTTAACTTAATCTGGATCGCTCCAGTATTAATTGATTCTGACGGTTTTACCGCCTTAATACTATCAGTATCACTATCGTCCCCTGCATCTATATCGGACATCACAGGGGCCGTCGGTGATGCTAAAAGTGATACCTCCTCTGGCTCTCTTATTGAATTTTGTATTGCCAAACAAGTCATACACTTCTTATTACCTACACATCCTTCACATTTTGTTTTATCTTTTTTTCGGGATGTACCAACAACATTCCACATTCTCTCTGCATATCTGGATGATTACGTATATCATAAAATAGATCAACATATGGTACTTCATCCCATTTTTCAAGTTCTTAACAATATCTCATTAATGGACCTATAACACCCGGATCTAAACTTCCGTGTTCAGGCCACCGGGGTCCATCATACTCATATTGTGGCCACCAATTCGTACAATAATCTATAAATCGACTTTTACTCATACTCTGAAAATATCCCGCACTTTTCCAATGCTTTAATAAACATCCTAACGGAGAATTATCCAGTATTACCATGGTCTTACACATTCACTCCACACACACACACTAAATCTACAGGGTAGAAAACGGAAAGATAGCCTCTGATGGGAAACAAAAGACCAAACCAAACTCACGAGACAGCCACGTATGTCCGTGAGTGCTGGACCTGCGGGGCTTTCGCTCCGTCTGACGGCCAGCGCCTAGGCTTCCACAGACCAGACCTCGAGCTCGTTAGCCCAACCTTGCGTGAATCGCCGTCACGTCTTATTAGGCAGGCACCCGACCAAATATTACAATAAAGCACCTTCGGGCTTACCACTTTGGGACGTCAGGAGCAGCGCAGAGCGGGCGCAGCCGATGGCTCCCCGAGAATTCCTCGGTGCCGGCACGGAGCAAAATCGGAAAGCGAACCGTCAACACTACTCCCGAAGTCCCATCTGGGTCGCCAGAAAACTGTTGCCCGTAAAGAAACACATAACTACGAAAGCAGTTATATGCGGTGCTTTATTCGGGGCCCGGGGTCTCAGGGACTCATGTCCAAAGCTGAGAATCCCAAATCCCCGTTTAACTTGGTTAATATTTATAGTGTTCGGTTACGTAACATAATCAACAGAATTGCTAAGCTACATGATTGTTTCCCATTTATAGTTTCTTCAGTTACTGTTGCCAAGATTTGCTTATCATTTACCTAGTTCATCAGATTGTGCTGTACCCAGTTCATCAGATTGTACTGTACCCACTTCATCAGATTGTACTGTACCCAACACCTGCAATTATACCTTCATCTTGTCTACCAAGTATAACCTATTCTAATCAATATAATGTAACAATTCCCCCCTTTGAAAATACTTCAAGTCTTCCAGACTGCAAGGATTTTCATCATCAGTTCCGCAGATTTCCATATTCTTTGGACCGTCTCAAACTGGTGATTGTAGCTGCAATGAATTATTTCCAATGTCTTCATATCTCGGGGGAAGTTCATGATTCTTCCTGGTAACAGCTTTTAAAATTTTCCCCAAGTGTTGCCGTTCCTTATTAACAATATTTTGAATCAAACGCAACACTCCCATAATAGCTAACATAATAATTATAATTATTATACACCATTGAATTAAAGATGCTACCCAACCAGAGATGTTCAATCCAAATGACTTTGCTAAAGCAGCCACCCAATTATGGGCACTTTCTTCTCTTTCTTCCTCAGTTGCACGTTCAATTTGCGTTAGCTGAGACAAATCACGTTCTACCGCGGCTGTAACATTCGGAATATGTACACAACAATGATCAATCTTATCTCGTAAATAACCACATACTCCATGTTCTTTTAGCAACAGCATATCTAATGCCATTCTATTTTGCAGGGTCATTTTTGTGGTTGCCTGTAATTGTAAGTTTATTTCCTTAAATCCTTCTTTAGTCACTCTTGCTAGCCTTTCCGTTTGTCCTAACAACCGGTACAACATTTCTCTATTCCGATAAGCACTAATTGGAGCAAACAATGATTCTAAAGCCCAACCTAACTTCACACCGGATGATGGTTCTTGCCAATCATCATCATCCTTTATTTCTCTCTTCATTATCCATAAATTTTCTAATCTACCCTTAAATGGCGCTTTCTTCCAAATTGGGCAGAGAGTTGGTAACCCTAAAGTTATTTCAGTCACCAACCCATCCAAGGGGAGGTGAGTCGTCCATTGTCCATCACTTGTAACCCAAACTAAATTTCCTGTGCTCCTGATCGTAGTTCTACAATCTGTTCTCACTCCGAATTGTATTACAGGTTCACTCATTGAGTATTTAATTCCTCTACAGGCACAACCTGTCCTTAATGCAAGGACCACAGGTGGAAAGGTAACTTCACTTTCGGGGTGTCACAAGTGTATACTTTTGTACAGTTCTAGACTGGGTGTTTTTCAGCTAACTTTCTTTTGCATTAGATTTTCTTGTGTTTCCTGTTGTGGCGCCTGGATTATTTGTATTGGTTGCATTTCGTCTTTTTCCAAATCTTTTAACTCTCTCCTGGCTCTGTTTCTTTTCTGCATAGGTTCTGATTTTGCAGTAACCTCTAATGCCCTTTTTCCATAATCAAAACTCTCTTTAATCCAAACAATACAGGTGTAGTTTCCTACATCTGTCTTACTTACATTTCGCAATGATAAAATCATAGTACCCCTTCGTGTATCACTATCCCATCGGATTGTAAACCCAGTTGACAATTTGGACTCATTCTTCTGCCAATAGCAACTAATGTCTTGGATTGAACTTCTCATATCTCCAACAAAATCACAAGTCAAATTTACATCCATTCGTTCTTCTATATGTACAGTAGCATATGTATGTATTATTTGAGCGAAACCATTACTTAATCCTACCCAGCATAGTATTACCAAGATGTAAATCTCAGTTTTGTAGGAGTGATCATTTTTACCCCCCATTGTGATGGTACCTTCTTCACTCTGGTATAACGAATCCAATTATCAATTCCTGCTACTTTCACAGCGGTAAATGTTATCAATAGTACCAAATAAAGTCCATGCCACTGTTCCTTTAAAGGCTCCGTTTGCCAATTTCGAACATACGCTTGGTCTCCTGGTTGATTCTCCAACGGCAAAGGGCGATTCCAGATGATCGCGGCACGTAAGGCTGTGAGTAATCTGCTTAAAGAAATTATATAACTATAAACATCTTGATCTCCTTGGAGGTGTAAATCTGCACTTCCCATTCCCTTCGTTGGTGCAGTATATGGCTTACCGTACAGAATTTCATAGGGACTTACAGACAACCCTTCTCTAGGTTTTATACGAATTCTCAATAAAGCAAGGGGCAATGCCTGTGGCCATTGGATTTGAGCTTCCTGGCATATCTTTTTAATTTGTCCTTTTAATGTTTGATTCATCCTTTCTACCTTTCCACTAGATTGTGGCCTCCATGGTGTATGTAAATCCCAGCTAATTCCAAGCATTTCACTAATTTCCTGTACTATTTTAGCTATAAAGTGTGGGCCTCGATCTGAAGAAATTCCTAAAGGTACCCCAAATCTAGGTATGATCTCTTTTAACAAAGTTTTTACTACTTCTCTAGCTTGATTCGTTCTACAGGGAAATGCTTCTAGCCACCCTGAAAAGGTACATACGTATACCAATAAATACTTAAACCCTTTTGATTTAGGTAATTCTGCAAAATCCACTTGCCAATAGTCACCTGGTTCTATTCCCACTTTCAAAGTTCCCATTTGAATTTGTTTTCGTATTACCGGATTATTCTTTAAACATACTGGACACTTCGCATTCACCCCTTTTGCTATTGTTAACATTTGTGCAGATATAATGCTCCGCTTTAAAAACTGCACCAATGCTTCTGCTCCCCAATGGCATTTATTATGTTCAGTTTGTATTATTCGTTTCATAATTGTAGCAGGCACTACTACTTGTCCATTACCTGTTACATACCATCCATGTGAATTCTTCTGTGCCTTTACCAAATCGGCTAATTTTTCATCTTCTTGGGTATAAAAGGGATTTACAGAGAGATGAGCAGTAATCGGGCTTACCTTAGTAGGTATTAGAGCTAATTCAGTCCATACTTGCCGTGCAGCAATTTTGGCTGCCTGGTCTGCCTTCATGTTTCCTTGTGCCACATCGCTGCCATCCCTCTGATGTCCTCGACAATGCATTACAGCCACTTGCTGAGGTAGTACCACAGCCTCTAATAACTGTAAGATCTCGGTTCGATATTTAATAATACTACCTTGAGCCGTCAACAATCCTCTTTCCTTCCATAAAGCTCCATGTATATGTATTATTCCAAAAGCGTATTTAGAATCTGTCCAAATATTCACTCTCTTATCCGTACTCGGTATTAAAGCCCGAATTAGAGCGACCAGTTCTGCCTTTTGCGCTGACGTTCCTGGCATTAATGCCTTTGCTTCAATTACTTCAAGCTTAGTAACCACAGCATATCCAGAATATCGTGTTCCATTCTCAACAAAGCTGCTACCGTCTGTAAATAATGTCCAGTCAGGATTTACAAGGGGAATATCTTTCAGATCTACCCTACTGGCGTAAGTTTGTTCGATCACCTCAATACAATCATGTTCCAGCTCGCCTTCCTCTATTTTGCTACCTAAAAATTCAGCGGGATTCAAACATGTTGTTATCTTTAAAAATATATCATCCTGTTCTCTCAATATTGCTTGATATTTCAACATTCTACCGGATGACAACCAATGACCCCCCTTTTGTTCCAAAACTGCAATCACCATGTGGGGCACAAATACTTCCATTTTTGTTCCCAATGTCAATTTTCTAGCTTCTTGGACTAACATTACAGTAGCAGCCACTGCTCGGAGGCAAGAAGGCCATCCGGCACTTACCGTATCCAACTGCTTGGAAAAATAGCCCACCGGTCTCTTCCATGATCCAATTCGTTGAGTTAAAACTCCAAGCGCTAGTCGTTGCCGCTCATGTACAAAGAGTTGAAATGTTTTTGTCAAATCAGGCAATCCTAATGCTGGGGCTTCTTGCAGAGCCTGTTTTAAGTCTTGAAAAGCCCTTTTACACTCTAAACTCCAAACTAATTGTGGCTCTTTTAAAGCTGCATACAGTGGTTTGGCTAACAGTCCATAATTCAAAATCCAGAGTCTGCACCACCCTGTCATTCCTAGAAAAGTTCGTAACTCGTGCAAATTTCTAGGTTCAGGGATGGCACAAATCGCTTGTATTCTATTCACCCCCAACCGTCTTTGTCCTTGGGAAATTTCACATCCCAGATATATCACTTTTTCCCGGGCAATTTGGGCTTTTTCCTTAGAAACTCGATAACCGCTCCGTCCCAGTAAATTTAATCACGCAACTGTAACAGTAATGCAGTTTTCATACCTTTCTGTCGCCACGAAAATGTCATCCACATATTGCAACAATAAGTATGCTTTTGATGGTAATTGAAAATATCCTTGCTCCTTCCAATCCTCCAGTTCTCGTGCCAGCTGATTCCCAAACATTGTAGGACTGTTTTTGAAGCCTTGTGGTAACCTGGTCCAGGTCAGCTGTCGTTTTCGTCCTGTATCCGGATTTTCCCATTCAAACGCAAATAATTTCCTACTTTGTAATGCCAATGGGATGCAGAAGAAAGCATCTTTTAAATCAATTACAGAAAAGTATCTAAATTGTTCTGCCACAGATGTTAACAATGTATAAGGATTTGCTACTACTGGATGTATATCTTTAACTATTTCGTTTACAGCTCTTAAATCTTGAACTAACCTATAATCTCCGTTAGGTTTTCTTATAGGAAATATTGGTGTATTATATTCAGATTCACATTCTTCTAACACATTGTGCATCAAAAATTTTGCAATTAATGGTGCTACCCCTTTCCTAGCTTCTAACTGTATAGGATATTGTCTAACTCTTACCGGTTGGACACCTTCTTTCAATTCTACTATGACAGGTTTTGCTGCTTTCGCTAATCCCGGTACTTGTGTCTCCCATACCCATGGTACTACAGCGTTTTCTACCTCTATTGGTATTGTTGTATTAGCTATTTCTTTTACTATAAATATTCTAGCTATTTCTTCCTCAGGTATCTGCAACTTAGCTTTTCCATTTTCAAATATTATTTTAGCATTAAATCTTGACAATAAATCTCGTCCTAACAAAGATGTAGGACAATCCGGTACATAGAGAAATTCATGATCTAATTCTTTACCCCTAAAATTTAGATGCAATGGCCGCAGAAAGGGCCGTTGCTCTGTTTTTCCTGTAGCTCCTACCACAGTTATCATCGTATCTCCTATCTTTCCTAAACAAGTATTTAAAACAGAATAAGTTGCCCCAGTATCTACCAATAATTGTTTCTCTTCCCCATCAATTTCTGTTGTCACTTTTAATCCATCACTTAGTCAGCTACTATGTTGCCCCAAATGTCCTAACATCATTGTTTCTGCCATTGGTGTTCCTCCTACTGAAGTCTGCTGGGCCAAATTCATTTTCACTGGGCACTCATTTTTCCAATGTCCCTGTTGTCTGCAAAACGCACACTGATTTATCCCTAGCTGATTTTGAGGTATTCCCCGCATGCCTCCTACCCTGTATCCTCCTCGACCTCGTCCTCTACTTCTGCCTCTTATTCCTTGATTTACTCGTTGTAACATTGCTAATAATCCTGCCTGATTTCTCTTTGTGGTTTGTTTTTTTTTCCTATTATTGTACACTTTCCAGCTGATTGCTTCCAAATTACTAAATCTCCTGGGGAAAAAGGAACTTTCCCATATACTTTATCAGTCCCCGAAATTGCCTCTCGTAAAGGGGCTAATAATACTTTACTGTTTTGCTCTTGTTCCTTCCTCCCTTGTCTTGTTCTCTGTGCAATTGGGGTTCGTTGCGCTTGTCTTGGGCATGATGAATGCCCTGGCGAACCCTTCGGTGTTAACTTAATCTGGATCGCTCCAGTATTAATTGATTCTGACGGTTTTACCGCCTTAATACTATCAGTATCACTATCGTCCCCTGCATCTATATCGGACATCACAGGGGCCGTCGGTGATGCTAAAAGTGATACCTCCTCTGGCTCTCTTATTGAATTTTGTATTGCCAAACAAGTCATACACTTCTTATTACCTACACATCCTTCACATTTTGTTTTATCTTTTTTTCGGGATGTACCAACAACATTCCACATTCTCTCTGCATATCTGGATGATTACGTATATCATAAAATAGATCAACATATGGTACTTCATCCCATTTTTCAAGTTCTTAACAATATCTCATTAATGGACCTATAACACCCGGATCTAAACTTCCGTGTTCAGGCCACCGGGGTCCATCATACTCATATTGTGGCCACCAATTCGTACAATAATCTATAAATCGACTTTTACTCATACTCTGAAAATATCCCGCACTTTTCCAATGCTTTAATAAACATCCTAACGGAGAATTATCCGGTATTACCATGGTCTTACACACTCACTCCACACACACACACACTAAATCTACGGGGTAGAAAACGGAAAGATAGCCTCTGATGGGAAACAAAAGACCAAACCAAACTCACGAGACAGCCACGTATGTCCGTGAGTGCTGGACCTGCGGGGCTTTCGCTCCGTCTGACGGCCAGCGCCTAGGCTTCCACAGACCAGACCTCGAGCTCGTTAGCCCAACCTTGCGTGAATCGCCGTCACGTCTTATTAGGCAGGCACCCGACCAAATATTACAATAAAGCACCTTCGGGCTTACCACTTTGGGACGTCAGGAGCAGCGCAGAGCGGGCGCAGCCGATGGCTCCCCGAGAATTCCTCGGTGCCGGCACGGAGCAAAATCGGAAAGCGAACCGTCAACACTACTCCCGAAGTCCCATCTGGGTCGCCAGAAAACTGTTGCCCGTAAAGAAACACATAACTACGAAAGCAGTTATATGCGGTGCTTTATTCGGGGCCCGGGGTCTCAGGGACTCATGTCCAAAGCTGAGAATCCCAAATCCCCGTTTAACTTGGTTAATATTTATAGTGTTCGGTTACGTAACATAATCAACAGAATTGCTAAGCTACATGATTGTTTCCCATTTATAGTTTCTTCAGTTACTGTTGCCAAGATTTGCTTATCATTTACCTAGTTCATCAGATTGTGCTGTACCCACTTCATCAGATTGTACTGTACCCAGTTCATCAGATTGTACTGTACCCAACACCTGCAATTATACCTTCATCTTGTCTACCAAGTATAACCTATTCTAATCAATATAATGTAACAATTCCCCCCTTTGAAAATACTTCAAGTCTTCCAGACTGCAAGGATTTTCATCATCAGTTCCGCAGATTTCCATATTCTTTGGACCGTCTCAAACTGGTGATTGTAGCTGCAATGAATTATTTCCAATGTCTTCATATCTCGGGGGAAGTTCATGATTCTTCCTGGTAACAGCTTTTAAAATTTTCCCCAAGTGTTGCCGTTCCTTATTAACAATATTTTGAATCAAACGCAACACTCCCATAATAGCTAACATAATAATTATAATTATTATACACCATTGAATTAAAGATGCTACCCAACCAGAGATGTTCAATCCAAATGACTTTGCTAAAGCAGCAACCCAATTATGGGTACTTTCTTCTCTTTCTTCCTCAGTTGCATGTTCAATTTGCGTTAGCTGAGACAAATCACGTTCTACCGCGGCTGTAACATTCGGAATATGTACACAACAATGATCAATCTTATCTCGTAAATAACCACATACTCCATGTTCTTTTAGCAACAGCATATCTAATGCCATTCTATTTTGCAGGGTCATTTTTGTGGTTGCCTGTAATTGTAAGTTTATTTCCTTAAATCCTTCTTTAGTCACTCTTGCTAGCCTTTCCGTTTGTCCTAACAACCGGTACAACATTTCTCTATTCCGATAAGCACTAATTGGAGCAAACAATGATTCTAAAGCCCAACCTAACTTCACACCGGATGATGGTTCTTGCCAATCATCATCATCCTTTATTTCTCTCTTCATTATCCATAAATTTTCTAATCTACCCTTAAATGGCGCTTTCTTCCAAATTGGGCAGAGAGTTGGTAACCCTAAAGTTATTTCAGTCACCAACCCATCCAAGGGGAGGTGAGTCGTCCATTGTCCATCACTTGTAACCCAAACTAAATTTCCTGTGCTCCTGATCGTAGTTCTACAATCTGTTCTCACTCCGAATTGTATTACAGGTTCACTCATGGAGTATTTAATTCCTCTACAGGCACAACCTGTCCTTAATGCAAGGACCACAGGTGGAAAGGTAACTTCACTTTCGGGGTGTCACAAGTGTATACTTTTGTACAGTTCTAGACTGGGTGTTTTTCAGCTAACTTTCTTTTGCATTAGATTTTCTTGTGTTTCCTGTTGTGGCGCCTGGATTATTTGTATTGGTTGCATTTCGTCTTTTTCCAAATCTTTTAACTCTCTCCTGGCTCTGTTTCTTTTCTGCATAGGTTCTGATTTTGCAGTAACCTCTAATGCCCTTTTTCCATAATCAAAACTCTCTTTAATCCAAACAATACAGGTGTAGTTTCCTACATCTGTCTTACTTACATTTCGCAATGATAAAATCATAGTACCCCTTCGTGTATCACTATCCCATCGGATTGTAAACCCAGCTGACAATTTGGACTCATTCTTCTGCCAATAGCAACTAATGTCTTGGATTGAACTTCTCATATCTCCAACAAAATCACAAGTCAAATTTACATCCATTCGTTCTTCTATATGTACAGTAGCATATGTATGTATTATTTGAGCGAAACCATTACTTAATCCTACCCAGCATAGTATTACCAAGATGTAAATCTCAGTTTTGTAGGAGTGATCATTTTTACCCCCCATTGTGATGGTACCTTCTTCACTCTGGTATAACGAATCCAATTATCAATTCCTGCTACTTTCACAGCGGTAAATGTTATCAATAGTACCAAATAAAGTCCATGCCACTGTTCCTTTAAAGGCTCCGTTTGCCAATTTCGAACATACGCTTGGTCTCCTGGTTGATTCTCCAACGGCAAAGGGCGATTCCAGATGATCGCGGCACGTAAGGCTGTGAGTAATCTGCTTAAAGAAATTATATAACTATAAACATCTTGATCTCCTTGGAGGTGTAAATCTGCACTTCCCATTCCCTTCGTTGGTGCAGTATATGGCTTACCGTACAGAATTTCATAGGGACTTACAGACAACCCTTCTCTAGGTTTTATACGAATTCTCAATAAAGCAAGGGGCAATGCCTGTGGCCATTGGATTTGAGCTTCCTGGCATATCTTTTTAATTTGTCCTTTTAATGTTTGATTCATCCTTTCTACCTTTCCACTAGATTGTGGCCTCCATGGTGTATGTAAATCCCAGCTAATTCCAAGCATTTCACTAATTTCCTGTACTATTTTAGCTATAAAGTGTGGGCCTCGATCTGAAGAAATTCCTAAAGGTACCCCAAATCTAGGTATGATCTCTTTTAACAAAGTTTTTACTACTTCTCTAGCTTGATTCGTTCTACAGGGAAATGCTTCTAGCCACCCTGAAAAGGTACATACGTATACCAATAAATACTGAAACCCTTTTGATTTAGGTAATTCTGCAAAATCCACTTGCCAATAGTCACCTGGTTCTATTCCCACTTTCAAAGTTCCCATTTGAATTTGTTTTCGTATTACCGGATTATTCTTTAAACATACTGGACACTTCGCATTCACCCCTTTTGCTATTGTTAACATTTGTGCAGATATAATGCTCCGCTTTAAAAACTGCACCAATGCTTCTGCTCCCCAATGGCATTTATTATGTTCAGTTTGTATTATTCGTTTCATAATTGTAGCAGGCACTACTACTTGTCCATTACCTGTTACATACCATCCATGTGAATTCTTCTGTGCCTTTACCAAATCGGCTAATTTTTCATCTTCTTGGGTATAAAAGGGATTTACAGAGAGATGAGCAGTAATCGGGCTTACCTTAGTAGGTATTAGAGCTAATTCAGTCCATACTTGCCGTGCAGCAATTTTGGCTGCCTGGTCTGCCTTCATGTTTCCTTGTGCCACATCGCTGCCATCCCTCTGATGTCCTCGACAATGCATTACAGCCACTTGCTGAGGTAGTACCACAGCCTCTAATAACTGTAAGATCTCGGTTCGATATTTAATAATACTACCTTGAGCCGTCAACAATCCTCTTTCCTTCCATAAAGCTCCATGTATATGTATTATTCCAAAAGCGTATTTAGAATCTGTCCAAATATTCACTCTCTTATCCGTACTCGGTATTAAAGCCCGAATTAGAGCGACCAGTTCTGCCTTTTGCGCTGACGTTCCTGGCATTAATGCCTTTGCTTCAATTACTTCAAGCTTAGTAACCACAGCATATCCAGAATATCGTGTTCCATTCTCAACAAAGCTGCTACCGTCTGTAAATAATGTCCAGTCAGGATTTACAAGGGGAATATCTTTCAGATCTACCCTACTGGCGTAAGTTTGTTCGATCACCTCAATACAATCATGTTCCAGCTCGCCTTCCTCTATTTTGCTACCTAAAAATTCAGCGGGATTCAAACATGTTGTTATCTTTAAAAATATATCATCCTGTTCTCTCAATATTGCTTGATATTTCAACATTCTACCGGATGACAACCAATGACCCCCCTTTTGTTCCAAAACTGCAATCACCATGTGGGGCACAAATACTTCCATTTTTGTTCCCAATGTCAATTTTCTAGCTTCTTGGACTAACATTACAGTAGCAGCCACTGCTCGGAGGCAAGAAGGCCATCCGGCACTTACCGTATCCAACTGCTTGGAAAAATAGCCCACCGGTCTCTTCCATGATCCAATTCGTTGAGTTAAAACTCCAAGCGCTAGTCGTTGCCGCTCATGTACAAAGAGTTGAAATGTTTTTGTCAAATCAGGCAATCCTAATGCTGGGGCTTCTTGCAGAGCCTGTTTTAAGTCTTGAAAAGCCCTTTTACACTCTAAACTCCAAACTAATTGTGGCTCTTTTAAAGCTGCATACAGTGGTTTGGCTAACAGTCCATAATTCAAAATCCAGAGTCTGCACCACCCTGTCATTCCTAGAAAAGTTCGTAACTCGTGCAAATTTCTAGGTTCAGGGATGGCACAAATCGCTTGTATTCTATTCACCCCCAACCGTCTTTGTCCTTGGGAAATTTCACATCCCAGATATATCACTTTTTCCCGGGCAATTTGGGCTTTTTCCTTAGAAACTCGATAACCGCTCTGTCCCAGTAAATTTAATAACGCAACTGTAACAGTAATGCAGTTTTCATACCTTTCTGTCGCCACAAAAATGTCATCCACATATTGCAACAATAAGTATGCTTTTGATGGTAATTGAAAATATCCTTGCTCCTTCCAATCCTCCAGTTCTCGTGCCAGCTGATTCCCAAACATTGTAGGACTGTTTTTGAAGCCTTGTGGTAACCTGGTCCAGGTCAGCTGTCGTTTTCGTCCTGTATCCGGATTTTCCCATTCAAACGCAAATAATTTCCTACTTTGTAATGCCAATGGGATGCAGAAGAAAGCATCTTTTAAATCAATTACAGAAAAGTATCTAAATTGTTCTGCCACAGATGTTAACAATGTATAAGGATTTGCTACTACTGGATGTATATCTTTAACTATTTCGTTTACAGCTCTTAAATCTTGAACTAACCTATAATCTCCGTTAGGTTTTCTTATAGGAAATATTGGTGTATTATATTCAGATTCACATTCTTCTAACACATTGTGCATCAAAAATTTTGCAATTAATGGTGCTACCCCTTTCCTAGCTTCTAACTGTATAGGATATTGTCTAACTCTTACCGGTTGGACACCTTCTTTCAATTCTACTATGACAGGTTTTGCTGCTTTCGCTAATCCCGGTACTTGTGTCTCCCATACCCATGGTACTACAGCGTTTTCTACCTCTATTGGTATTGTTGTATTAGCTATTTCTTTTACTATAAATATTCTAGCTATTTCTTCCTCAGGTATCTGCAACTTAGCTTTTCCATTTTCAAATATTATTTTAGCATTAAATCTTGACAATAAATCTCGTCCTAACAAAGATGTAGGACAATCCGGTACATAGAGAAATTCATGATCTAATTCTTTACCCCTAAAATTTAGATGCAATGGCCGCAGAAAGGGCCGTTGCTCTGTTTTTCCTGTAGCTCCTACCACAGTTATCATCGTATCTCCTATCTTTCCTAAACAAGTATTTAAAACAGAATAAGTTGCCCCAGTATCTACCAATAATTGTTTCTCTTCCCCATCAATTTCTGTTGTCACTTTTAATCCATCACTTAGTCAGCTACTATGTTGCCCCAAATGTCCTAACATCATTGTTTCTGCCATTGGTGTTCCTCCTACTGAAGTCTGCTGGGCCAAATTCATTTTCACTGGGCACTCATTTTTCCAATGTCCCTGTTGTCTGCAAAACGCACACTGATTTATCCCTAGCTGATTTTGAGGTATTCCCCGCATGCCTCCTACCCTGTATCCTCCTCGACCTCGTCCTCTACTTCTGCCTCTTATTCCTTGATTTACTCGTTGTAACATTGCTAATAATCCTGCCTGATTTCTCTTTGTGGTTTGTTTTTTTTTCCTATTATTGTACACTTTCCAGCTGATTGCTTCCAAATTACTAAATCTCCTGGGGAAAAAGGAACTTTCCCATATACTTTATCAGTCCCCGAAATTGCCTCTCGTAAAGGGGCTAATAATACTTTACTGTTTTGCTCTTGTTCCTTCCTCCCTTGTCTTGTTCTCTGTGCAATTGGGGTTCGTTGCGCTTGTCTTGGGCATGATGAATGCCCTGGCGAACCCTTCGGTGTTAACTTAATCTGGATCGCTCCAGTATTAATTGATTCTGACGGTTTTACCGCCTTAATACTATCAGTATCACTATCGTCCCCTGCATCTATATCGGACATCACAGGGGCCGTCGGTGATGCTAAAAGTGATACCTCCTCTGGCTCTCTTATTGAATTTTGTATTGCCAAACAAGTCATACACTTCTTATTACCTACACATCCTTCACATTTTGTTTTATCTTTTTTTCGGGATGTACCAACAACATTCCACATTCTCTCTGCATATCTGGATGATTACGTATATCATAAAATAGATCAACATATGGTACTTCATCCCATTTTTCAAGTTCTTAACAATATCTCATTAATGGACCTATAACACCCGGATCTAAACTTCCGTGTTCAGGCCACCGGGGTCCATCATACTCATATTGTGGCCACCAATTCGTACAATAATCTATAAATCGACTTTTACTCATACTCTGAAAATATCCCGCACTTTTCCAATGCTTTAATAAACATCCTAACGGAGAATTATCCGGTATTACCATGGTCTTACACACTCACTCCACACACACACACACTAAATCTACGGGGTAGAAAACGGAAAGATAGCCTCTGATGGGAAACAAAAGACCAAACCAAACTCACGAGACAGCCACGTATGTCCGTGAGTGCTGGACCTGCGGGGCTTTCGCTCCGTCTGACGGCCAGCGCCTAGGCTTCCACAGACCAGACCTCGAGCTCGTTAGCCCAACCTTGCGTGAATCGCCGTCACGTCTTATTAGGCAGGCACCCGACCAAATATTACAATAAAGCACCTTCGGGCTTACCACTTTGGGACGTCAGCAGCAGCGCAGAGCGGGCGCAGCCGATGGCTCCCCGAGAATTCCTCGGTGCCGGCACGGAGCAAAATCGGAAAGCGAACCGTCAACACTACTCCCGAAGTCCCATCTGGGTCGCCAGAAAACTGTTGCCCGTAAAGAAACACATAACTACGAAAGCAGTTATATGCGGTGCTTTATTCGGGGCCCGGGGTCTCAGGGACTCATGTCCAAAGCTGAGAATCCCAAATCCCCGTTTAACTTGGTTAATATTTATAGTGTTCGGTTACGTAACATAATCAACAGAATTGCTAAGCTACATGATTGTTTCCCATTTATAGTTTCTTCAGTTACTGTTGCCAAGATTTGCTTATCATTTACCTAGTTCATCAGATTGTGCTGTACCCACTTCATCAGATTGTACTGTACCCAGTTCATCAGATTGTACTGTACCCAACACCTGCAATTATACCTTCATCTTGTCTACCAAGTATAACCTATTCTAATCAATATAATGTAACAATTCCCCCCTTTGAAAATACTTCAAGTCTTCCAGACTGCAAGGATTTTCATCATCAGTTCCGCAGATTTCCATATTCTTTGGACCGTCTCAAACTGGTGATTGTAGCTGCAATGAATTATTTCCAATGTCTTCATATCTCGGGGGAAGTTCATGATTCTTCCTGGTAACAGCTTTTAAAATTTTCCCCAAGTGTTGCCGTTCCTTATTAACAATATTTTGAATCAAACGCAACACTCCCATAATAGCTAACATAATAATTATAATTATTATACACCATTGAATTAAAGATGCTACCCAACCAGAGATGTTCAATCCAAATGACTTTGCTAAAGCAGCAACCCAATTATGGGTACTTTCTTCTCTTTCTTCCTCAGTTGCATGTTCAATTTGCGTTAGCTGAGACAAATCACGTTCTACCGCGGCTGTAACATTCGGAATATGTACACAACAATGATCAATCTTATCTCGTAAATAACCACATACTCCATGTTCTTTTAGCAACAGCATATCTAATGCCATTCTATTTTGCAGGGTCATTTTTGTGGTTGCCTGTAATTGTAAGTTTATTTCCTTAAATCCTTCTTTAGTCACTCTTGCTAGCCTTTCCGTTTGTCCTAACAACCGGTACAACATTTCTCTATTCCGATAAGCACTAATTGGAGCAAACAATGATTCTAAAGCCCAACCTAACTTCACACCGGATGATGGTTCTTGCCAATCATCATCATCCTTTATTTCTCTCTTCATTATCCATAAATTTTCTAATCTACCCTTAAATGGCGCTTTCTTCCAAATTGGGCAGAGAGTTGGTAACCCTAAAGTTATTTCAGTCACCAACCCATCCAAGGGGAGGTGAGTCGTCCATTGTCCATCACTTGTAACCCAAACTAAATTTCCTGTGCTCCTGATCGTAGTTCTACAATCTGTTCTCACTCCGAATTGTATTACAGGTTCACTCATGGAGTATTTAATTCCTCTACAGGCACAACCTGTCCTTAATGCAAGCACCACAGGTGGAAAGGTAACTTCACTTTCGGGGTGTCACAAGTGTATACTTTTGTACAGTTCTAGACTGGGTGTTTTTCAGCTAACTTTCTTTTGCATTAGATTTTCTTGTGTTTCCTGTTGTGGCGCCTGGATTATTTGTATTGGTTGCATTTCGTCTTTTTCCAAATCTTTTAACTCTCTCCTGGCTCTGTTTCTTTTCTGCATAGGTTCTGATTTTGCAGTAACCTCTAATGCCCTTTTTCCATAATCAAAACTCTCTTTAATCCAAACAATACAGGTGTAGTTTCCTACATCTGTCTTACTTACATTTCGCAATGATAAAATCATAGTACCCCTTCGTGTATCACTATCCCATCGGATTGTAAACCCAGTTGACAATTTGGACTCATTCTTCTGCCAATAGCAACTAATGTCTTGGATTGAACTTCTCATATCTCCAACAAAATCACAAGTCAAATTTACATCCATTCGTTCTTCTATATGTACAGTAGCATATGTATGTATTATTTGAGCGAAACCATTACTTAATCCTACCCAGCATAGTATTACCAAGATGTAAATCTCAGTTTTGTAGGAGTGATCATTTTTACCCCCCATTGTGATGGTACCTTCTTCACTCTGGTATAACGAATCCAATTATCAATTCCTGCTACTTTCACAGCGGTAAATGTTATCAATAGTACCAAATAAAGTCCATGCCACTGTTCCTTTAAAGGCTCCGTTTGCCAATTTCGAACATACGCTTGGTCTCCTGGTTGATTCTCCAACGGCAAAGGGCGATTCCAGATGATCGCGGCACGTAAGGCTGTGAGTAATCTGCTTAAAGAAATTATATAACTATAAACATCTTGATCTCCTTGGAGGTGTAAATCTGCACTTCCCATTCCCTTCGTTGGTGCAGTATATGGCTTACCGTACAGAATTTCATAGGGACTTACAGACAACCCTTCTCTAGGTTTTATACGAATTCTCAATAAAGCAAGGGGCAATGCCTGTGGCCATTGGATTTGAGCTTCCTGGCATATCTTTTTAATTTGTCCTTTTAATGTTTGATTCATCCTTTCTACCTTTCCACTAGATTGTGGCCTCCATGGTGTATGTAAATCCCAGCTAATTCCAAGCATTTCACTAATTTCCTGTACTATTTTAGCTATAAAGTGTGGGCCTCGATCTGAAGAAATTCCTAAAGGTACCCCAAATCTAGGTATGATCTCTTTTAACAAAGTTTTTACTACTTCTCTAGCTTGATTCGTTCTACAGGGAAATGCTTCTAGCCACCCTGAAAAGGTACATACGTATACCAATAAATACTGAAACCCTTTTGATTTAGGTAATTCTGCAAAATCCACTTGCCAATAGTCACCTGGTTCTATTCCCACTTTCAAAGTTCCCATTTGAATTTGTTTTCGTATTACCGGATTATTCTTTAAACATACTGGACACTTCGCATTCACCCCTTTTGCTATTGTTAACATTTGTGCAGATATAATGCTCCGCTTTAAAAACTGCACCAATGCTTCTGCTCCCCAATGGCATTTATTATGTTCAGTTTGTATTATTCGTTTCATAATTGTAGCAGGCACTACTACTTGTCCATTACCTGTTACATACCATCCATGTGAATTCTTCTGTGCCTTTACCAAATCGGCTAATTTTTCATCTTCTTGGGTATAAAAGGGATTTACAGAGAGATGAGCAGTAATCGGGCTTACCTTAGTAGGTATTAGAGCTAATTCAGTCCATACTTGCCGTGCAGCAATTTTGGCTGCCTGGTCTGCCTTCATGTTTCCTTGTGCCACATCGCTGCCATCCCTCTGATGTCCTCGACAATGCATTACAGCCACTTGCTGAGGTAGTACCACAGCCTCTAATAACTGTAAGATCTCGGTTCGATATTTAATAATACTACCTTGAGCCGTCAACAATCCTCTTTCCTTCCATAAAGCTCCATGTATATGTATTATTCCAAAAGCGTATTTAGAATCTGTCCAAATATTCACTCTCTTATCCGTACTCGGTATTAAAGCCCGAATTAGAGCGACCAGTTCTGCCTTTTGCGCTGACGTTCCTGGCATTAATGCCTTTGCTTCAATTACTTCAAGCTTAGTAACCACAGCATATCCAGAATATCGTGTTCCATTCTCAACAAAGCTGCTACCGTCTGTAAATAATGTCCAGT
This sequence comes from Apteryx mantelli, assembly GCF_036417845.1. NCBI lineage: Eukaryota > Metazoa > Chordata > Aves > Apterygiformes > Apterygidae > Apteryx > Apteryx mantelli. Next base: position 326,451 of record NW_027118468.1, read on the forward strand.
CAGGATTTACAAGGGGAATATCTTTCAGATCTACCCTACTGGCGTAAGTTTGTTCGATCACCTCAATACAATCATGTTCCAGCTCGCCTTCCTCTATTTTGCTACCTAAAAATTCAGCGGGATTCAAACATGTTGTTATCTTTAAAAATATATCATCCTGTTCTCTCAATATTGCTTGATATTTCAACATTCTACCGGATGACAACCAATGACCCCCCTTTTGTTCCAAAACTGCAATCACCATGTGGGGCACAAATACTTCCATTTTTGTTCCCAATGTCAATTTTCTAGCTTCTTGGACTAACATTACAGTAGCAGCCACTGCTCGGAGGCAAGAAGGCCATCCGGCACTTACCGTATCCAACTGCTTGGAAAAATAGCCCACCGGTCTCTTCCATGATCCAATTCGTTGAGTTAAAACTCCAAGCGCTAGTCGTTGCCGCTCATGTACAAAGAGTTGAAATGTTTTTGTCAAATCAGGCAATCCTAATGCTGGGGCTTCTTGCAGAGCCTGTTTTAAGTCTTGAAAAGCCCTTTTACACTCTAAACTCCAAACTAATTGTGGCTCTTTTAAAGCTGCATACAGTGGTTTGGCTAACAGTCCATAATTCAAAATCCAGAGTCTGCACCACCCTGTCATTCCTAGAAAAGTTCGTAACTCGTGCAAATTTCTAGGTTCAGGGATGGCACAAATCGCTTGTATTCTATTCACCCCCAACCGTCTTTGTCCTTGGGAAATTTCACATCCCAGATATATCACTTTTTCCCGGGCAATTTGGGCTTTTTCCTTAGAAACTCGATAACCGCTCTGTCCCAGTAAATTTAATAACGCAACTGTAACAGTAATGCAGTTTTCATACCTTTCTGTCGCCACAAAAATGTCATCCACATATTGCAACAATAAGTATGCTTTTGATGGTAATTGAAAATATCCTTGCTCCTTCCAATCCTCCAGTTCTCGTGCCAGCTGATTCCCAAACATTGTAGGACTGTTTTTGAAGCCTTGTGGTAACCTGGTCCAGGTCAGCTGTCGTTTTCGTCCTGTATCCGGATTTTCCCATTCAAACGCAAATAATTTCCTACTTTGTAATGCCAATGGGATGCAGAAGAAAGCATCTTTTAAATCAATTACAGAAAAGTATCTAAATTGTTCTGCCACAGATGTTAACAATGTATAAGGATTTGCTACTACTGGATGTATATCTTTAACTATTTCGTTTACAGCTCTTAAATCTTGAACTAACCTATAATCTCCGTTAGGTTTTCTTATAGGAAATATTGGTGTATTATATTCAGATTCACATTCTTCTAACACATTGTGCATCAAAAATTTTGCAATTAATGGTGCTACCCCTTTCCTAGCTTCTAACTGTATAGGATATTGTCTAACTCTTACCGGTTGGACACCTTCTTTCAATTCTACTATGACAGGTTTTGCTGCTTTCGCTAATCCCGGTACTTGTGTCTCCCATACCCATGGTACTACAGCGTTTTCTACCTCTATTGGTATTGTTGTATTAGCTATTTCTTTTACTATAAATATTCTAGCTATTTCTTCCTCAGGTATCTGCAACTTAGCTTTTCCATTTTCAAATATTATTTTAGCATTAAATCTTGACAATAAATCTCGTCCTAACAAAGATGTAGGACAATCCGGTACATAGAGAAATTCATGATCTAATTCTTTACCCCTAAAATTTAGATGCAATGGCCGCAGAAAGGGCCGTTGCTCTGTTTTTCCTGTAGCTCCTACCACAGTTATCATCGTATCTCCTATCTTTCCTAAACAAGTATTTAAAACAGAATAAGTTGCCCCAGTATCTACCAATAATTGTTTCTCTTCCCCATCAATTTCTGTTGTCACTTTTAATCCATCACTTAGTCAGCTACTATGTTGCCCCAAATGTCCTAACATCATTGTTTCTGCCATTGGTGTTCCTCCTACTGAAGTCTGCTGGGCCAAATTCATTTTCACTGGGCACTCATTTTTCCAATGTCCCTGTTGTCTGCAAAACGCACACTGATTTATCCCTAGCTGATTTTGAGGTATTCCCCGCATGCCTCCTACCCTGTATCCTCCTCGACCTCGTCCTCTACTTCTGCCTCTTATTCCTTGATTTACTCGTTGTAACATTGCTAATAATCCTGCCTGATTTCTCTTTGTGGTTTGTTTTTTTTTCCTATTATTGTACACTTTCCAGCTGATTGCTTCCAAATTACTAAATCTCCTGGGGAAAAAGGAACTTTCCCATATACTTTATCAGTCCCCGAAATTGCCTCTCGTAAAGGGGCTAATAATACTTTACTGTTTTGCTCTTGTTCCTTCCTCCCTTGTCTTGTTCTCTGTGCAATTGGGGTTCGTTGCGCTTGTCTTGGGCATGATGAATGCCCTGGCGAACCCTTCGGTGTTAACTTAATCTGGATCGCTCCAGTATTAATTGATTCTGACGGTTTTACCGCCTTAATACTATCAGTATCACTATCGTCCCCTGCATCTATATCGGACATCACAGGGGCCGTCGGTGATGCTAAAAGTGATACCTCCTCTGGCTCTCTTATTGAATTTTGTATTGCCAAACAAGTCATACACTTCTTATTACCTACACATCCTTCACATTTTGTTTTATCTTTTTTTCGGGATGTACCAACAACATTCCACATTCTCTCTGCATATCTGGATGATTACGTATATCATAAAATAGATCAACATATGGTACTTCATCCCATTTTTCAAGTTCTTAACAATATCTCATTAATGGACCTATAACACCCGGATCTAAACTTCCGTGTTCAGGCCACCGGGGTCCATCATACTCATATTGTGGCCACCAATTCGTACAATAATCTATAAATCGACTTTTACTCATACTCTGAAAATATCCCGCACTTTTCCAATGCTTTAATAAACATCCTAACGGAGAATTATCCGGTATTACCATGGTCTTACACACTCACTCCACACACACACACACTAAATCTACGGGGTAGAAAACGGAAAGATAGCCTCTGATGGGAAACAAAAGACCAAACCAAACTCACGAGACAGCCACGTATGTCCGTGAGTGCTGGACCTGCGGGGCTTTCGCTCCGTCTGACGGCCAGCGCCTAGGCTTCCACAGACCAGACCTCGAGCTCGTTAGCCCAACCTTGCGTGAATCGCCGTCACGTCTTATTAGGCAGGCACCCGACCAAATATTACAATAAAGCACCTTCGGGCTTACCACTTTGGGACGTCAGCAGCAGCGCAGAGCGGGCGCAGCCGATGGCTCCCCGAGAATTCCTCGGTGCCGGCACGGAGCAAAATCGGAAAGCGAACCGTCAACACTACTCCCGAAGTCCCATCTGGGTCGCCAGAAAACTGTTGCCCGTAAAGAAACACATAACTACGAAAGCAGTTATATGCGGTGCTTTATTCGGGGCCCGGGGTCTCAGGGACTCATGTCCAAAGCTGAGAATCCCAAATCCCCGTTTAACTTGGTTAATATTTATAGTGTTCGGTTACATAACATAATCAACAGAATTGCTAAGCTACATGATTGTTTCCCATTTATAGTTTCTTCAGTTACTGTTGCCAAGATTTGCTTATCATTTACCTAGTTCATCAGATTGTGCTGTACCCACTTCATCAGATTGTACTGTACCCACTTCATCAGATTGTACTGTACCCAGTTCATCAGATTGTACTGTACCCAACACCTGCAATTATACCTTCATCTTGTCTACCAAGTATAACCTATTCTAATCAATATAATGTAACAATTCCCCCCTTTGAAAATACTTCAAGTCTTCCAGACTGCAAGGATTTTCATCATCAGTTCCGCAGATTTCCATATTCTTTGGACCGTCTCAAACTGGTGATTGTAGCTGCAATGAATTATTTCCAATGTCTTCATATCTCGGGGGAAGTTCATGATTCTTCCTGGTAACAGCTTTTAAAATTTTCCCCAAGTGTTGCCGTTCCTTATTAACAATATTTTGAATCAAACGCAACACTCCCATAATAGCTAACATAATAATTATAATTATTATACACCATTGAATTAAAGATGCTACCCAACCAGAGATGTTCAATCCAAATGACTTTGCTAAAGCAGCAACCCAATTATGGGTACTTTCTTCTCTTTCTTCCTCAGTTGCATGTTCAATTTGCGTTAGCTGAGACAAATCACGTTCTACCGCGGCTGTAACATTCGGAATATGTACACAACAATGATCAATCTTATCTCGTAAATAACCACATACTCCATGTTCTTTTAGCAACAGCATATCTAATGCCATTCTATTTTGCAGGGTCATTTTTGTGGTTGCCTGTAATTGTAAGTTTATTTCCTTAAATCCTTCTTTAGTCACTCTTGCTAGCCTTTCCGTTTGTCCTAACAACCGGTACAACATTTCTCTATTCCGATAAGTACTAATTGGAGCAAACAATGATTCTAAAGCCCAACCTAACTTCACACCGGATGATGGTTCTTGCCAATCATCATCATCCTTTATTTCTCTCTTCATTATCCATAAATTTTCTAATCTACCCTTAAATGGCGCTTTCTTCCAAATTGGGCAGAGAGTTGGTAACCCTAAAGTTATTTCAGTCACCAACCCATCCAAGGGGAGGTGAGTCGTCCATTGTCCATCACTTGTAACCCAAACTAAATTTCCTGTGCTCCTGATCGTAGTTCTACAATCTGTTCTCACTCCGAATTGTATTACAGGTTCACTCATTGAGTATTTAATTCCTCTACAGGCACAACCTGTCCTTAATGCAAGCACCACAGGTGGAAAGGTAACTTCACTTTCGGGGTGTCACAAGTGTATACTTTTGTACAGTTCTAGACTGGGTGTTTTTCAGCTAACTTTCTTTTGCATTAGATTTTCTTGTGTTTCCTGTTGTGGCGCCTGGATTATTTGTATTGGTTGCATTTCGTCTTTTTCCAAATCTTTTAACTCTCTCCTGGCTCTGTTTCTTTTCTGCATAGGTTCTGATTTTGCAGTAACCTCTAATGCCCTTTTTCCATAATCAAAACTCTCTTTAATCCAAACAATACAGGTGTAGTTTCCTACATCTGTCTTACTTACATTTCGCAATGATAAAATCATAGTACCCCTTCGTGTATCACTATCCCATCGGATTGTAAACCCAGTTGACAATTTGGACTCATTCTTCTGCCAATAGCAACTAATGTCTTGGATTGAACTTCTCATATCTCCAACAAAATCACAAGTCAAATTTACATCCATTCGTTCTTCTATATGTACAGTAGCATATGTATGTATTATTTGAGCGAAACCATTACTTAATCCTACCCAGCATAGTATTACCAAGATGTAAATCTCAGTTTTGTAGGAGTGATCATTTTTACCCCCCATTGTGATGGTACCTTCTTCACTCTGGTATAACGAATCCAATTATCAATTCCTGCTACTTTCACAGCGGTAAATGTTATCAATAGTACCAAATAAAGTCCATGCCACTGTTCCTTTAAAGGCTCCGTTTGCCAATTTCGAACATACGCTTGGTCTCCTGGTTGATTCTCCAACGGCAAAGGGCGATTCCAGATGATCGCGGCACGTAAGGCTGTGAGTAATCTGCTTAAAGAAATTATATAACTATAAACATCTTGATCTCCTTGGAGGTGTAAATCTGCACTTCCCATTCCCTTCGTTGGTGCAGTATATGGCTTACCGTACAGAATTTCATAGGGACTTACAGACAACCCTTCTCTAGGTTTTATACGAATTCTCAATAAAGCAAGGGGCAATGCCTGTGGCCATTGGATTTGAGCTTCCTGGCATATCTTTTTAATTTGTCCTTTCAATGTTTGATTCATCCTTTCTACCTTTCCACTAGATTGTGGCCTCCATGGTGTATGTAAATCCCAGCTAATTCCAAGCATTTCACTAATTTCCTGTACTATTTTAGCTATAAAGTGTGGGCCTCGATCTGAAGAAATTCCTAAAGGTACCCCAAATCTAGGTATGATCTCTTTTAACAAAGTTTTTACTACTTCTCTAGCTTGATTCGTTCTACAGGGAAATGCTTCTAGCCACCCTGAAAAGGTACATACGTATACCAATAAATACTTAAACCCTTTTGATTTAGGTAATTCTGCAAAATCCACTTGCCAATAGTCACCTGGTTCTATTCCCACTTTCAAAGTTCCCATTTGAATTTGTTTTCGTATTACCGGATTATTCTTTAAACATACTGGACACTTCGCATTCACCCCTTTTGCTATTGTTAACATTTGTGCAGATATAATGCTCCGCTTTAAAAACTGCACCAATGCTTCTGCTCCCCAATGGCATTTATTATGTTCAGTTTGTATTATTCGTTTCATAATTGTAGCAGGCACTACTACTTGTCCATTACCTGTTACATACCATCCATGTGAATTCTTCTGTGCCTTTACCAAATCGGCTAATTTTTCATCTTCTTGGGTATAAAAGGGATTTACAGAGAGATGAGCAGTAATCGGGCTTACCTTAGTAGGTATTAGAGCTAATTCAGTCCATACTTGCCGTGCAGCAATTTTGGCTGCCTGGTCTGCCTTCATGTTTCCTTGTGCCACATCGCTGCCATCCCTCTGATGTCCTCGACAATGCATTACAGCCACTTGCTGAGGTAGTACCACAGCCTCTAATAACTGTAAGATCTCGGTTCGATATTTAATAATACTACCTTGAGCCGTCAACAATCCTCTTTCCTTCCATAAAGCTCCATGTATATGTATTATTCCAAAAGCGTATTTAGAATCTGTCCAAATATTCACTCTCTTATCCGTACTCGGTATTAAAGCCCGAATTAGAGCGACCAGTTCTGCCTTTTGCGCTGACGTTCCTGGCATTAATGCCTTTGCTTCAATTACTTCAAGCTTAGTAACCACAGCATATCCAGAATATCGTGTTCCATTCTCAACAAAGCTGCTACCGTCTGTAAATAATGTCCAGTCAGGATTTACAAGGGGAATATCTTTCAGATCTACCCTACTGGCGTAAGTTTGTTCGATCACCTCAATACAATCATGTTCCAGCTCGCCTTCCTCTATTTTGCTACCTAAAAATTCAGCGGGATTCAAACATGTTGTTATCTTTAAAAATATATCATCCTGTTCTCTCAATATTGCCTGATATTTCAACATTCTACTGGATGACAACCAATGACCCCCCTTTTGTTCCAAAACTGCAATCACCATGTGGGGCACAAATACTTCCATTTTTGTTCCCAATGTCAATTTTCTAGCTTCTTGGACTAACATTACAGTAGCAGCCACTGCTCGGAGGCAAGAAGGCCATCCGGCACTTACCATATCCAACTGCTTGGAAAAATAGCCCACCGGTCTCTTCCATGATCCAATTCGTTGAGTTAAAACTCCAAGCGCTAGTCGTTGCCGCTCATGTACAAAGAGTTGAAATGTTTTTGTCAAATCAGGCAATCCTAATGCTGGGGCTTCTTGCAGAGCCTGTTTTAAGTCTTGAAAAGCCCTTTTACACTCTAAACTCCAAACTAATTGTGGCTCTTTTAAAGCTGCATACAGTGGTTTGGCTAACAGTCCATAATTCAAAATCCAGAGTCTGCACCACCCTGTCATTCCTAGAAAAGTTCGTAACTCGTGCAAATTTCTAGGTTCAGGGATGGCACAAATCGCTTGTATTCTATTCACCCCCAACCGTCTTTGTCCTTGGGAAATTTCACATCCCAGATATATCACTTTTTCCCGGGCAATTTGGGCTTTTTCCTTAGAAACTCGATAACCGCTCTGTCCCAGTAAATTTAATCACGCAACTGTAACAGTAATGCAGTTTTCATACCTTTCTGTCGCCACGAAAATGTCATCCACATATTGCAACAATAAGTATGCTTTTGATGGTAATTGAAAATATCCTTGCTCCTTCCAATCCTCCAGTTCTCGTGCCAGCTGATTCCCAAATATTGTAGGACTGTTTTTGAAGCCTTGTGGTAACCTGGTCCAGGTCAGCTGTCGTTTTCGTCCTGTATCCGGATTTTCCCATTCAAACGCAAATAATTTCCTACTTTGTAATGCCAATGGGATGCAGAAGAAAGCATCTTTTAAATCAATTACAGAAAAGTATCTAAATTGTTCTGCCACAGATGTTAACAATGTATAAGGATTTGCTACTACTGGATGTATATCTTTAACTATTTCGTTTACAGCTCTTAAATCTTGAACTAACCTATAATCTCCGTTAGGTTTTCTTATAGGAAATATCGGTGTATTATATTCAGATTCACATTCTTCTAACACATTGTGCATCAAAAATTTTGCAATTAATGGTGCTACCCCTTTCCTAGCTTCTAACTGTATAGGATATTGTCTAACTCTTACCGGTTGGACACCTTCTTTCAATTCTACTATGACAGGTTTTGCTGCTTTCGCTAATCCCGGTACTTGTGTCTCCCATACCCATGGTACTACAGCGTTTTCTACCTCTATTGGTATTGTTGTATTAGCTATTTCTTTTACTATAAATATTCTAGCTATTTCTTCCTCAGGTATCTGCAACTTAGCTTTTCCATTTTCAAATATTATTTTAGCATTAAATCTTGACAATAAATCTCGTCCTAACAAAGATGTAGGACAATCCGGTACATAGAGAAATTCATGATCTAATTCTTTACCCCTAAAATTTAGATGCAATGGCCGCAGAAAGGGCCGTTGCTCTGTTTTTCCTGTAGCTCCTACCACAGTTATCATCGTATCTCCTATCTTTCCTAAACAAGTATTTAAAACAGAATAAGTTGCCCCAGTATCTACCAATAATTGTTTCTCTTCCCCATCAATTTCTGTTGTCACTTTTAATCCATCACTTAGTCAGCTACTATGTTGCCCCAAATGTCCTAACATCATTGTTTCTGCCATTGGTGTTCCTCCTACTGAAGTCTGCTGGGCCAAATTCATTTTCACTGGGCACTCATTTTTCCAATGTCCCTGTTGTCTGCAAAACGCACACTGATTTATCCCTAGCTGATTTTGAGGTATTCCCCGCATGCCTCCTACCCTGTATCCTCCTCGACCTCGTCCTCTACTTCTGCCTCTTATTCCTTGATTTACTCGTTGTAACATTGCTAATAATCCTGCCTGATTTCTCTTTGTGGTTTGTTTTTTTTTCCCTATTATTGTACACTTTCCAGCTGATTGCTTCCAAATTACTAAATCTCCTGGGGAAAAAGGAACTTTCCCATATACTTTATCAGTCCCCGAAATTGCCTCTCGTAAAGGGGCTAATAATACTTTACTGTTTTGCTCTTGTTCCTTCCTCCCTTGTCTTGTTCTCTGTGCAATTGGGGTTCGTTGCGCTTGTCTTGGGCATGATGAATGCCCTGGCGAACCCTTCGGTGTTAACTTAATCTGGATCGCTCCAGTATTAATTGATTCTGACGGTTTTACCGCCTTAATACTATCAGTATCACTATCGTCCCCTGCATCTATATCGGACATCACAGGGGCCGTCGGTGATGCTAAAAGTGATACATCCTCTGGCTCTCTTATTGAATTTTGTATTGCCAAACAAGTCATACACTTCTTATTACCTACACATCCTCCACATTTTGTTTTATCTTTTTTTCGGGATGTACCAACAACATTCCACATTCTCTCTGCATATCTGGATGATTACGTATATCATAAAATAGATCAACATATGGTACTTCATCCCATTTTTCAAGTTCTTAACAATATCTCATTAATGGACCTATAACACCCGGATCTAAACTTCCGTGTTCAGGCCACCGGGGTCCATCATACTCATATTGTGGCCACCAATTCGTACAATAATCTATAAATCGACTTTTACTCATACTCTGAAAATATCCCGCACTTTTCCAATGCTTTAATAAACATCCTAACGGAGAATTATCCGGTATTACCATGGTCTTACACACTCACTCCACACACACACACACTAAATCTACGGGGTAGAAAACGGAAAGATAGCCTCTGATGGGAAACAAAAGACCAAACCAAACTCACGAGACAGCCACGTATGTCCGTGAGTGCTGGACCTGCGGGGCTTTCGCTCCGTCTGACGGCCAGCGCCTAGGCTTCCACAGACCAGACCTCGAGCTCGTTAGCCCAACCTTGCGTGAATCGCCGTCACGTCTTATTAGGCAGGCACCCGACCAAATATTACAATAAAGCACCTTCGGGCTTACCACTTTGGGACGTCAGGAGCAGCGCAGAGCGGGCGCAGCCGATGGCTCCCCGAGAATTCCTCGGTGCCGGCACGGAACAAAATCGGAAAGCGAACCGTCAACACTACTCCCGAAGTCCCATCTGGGTCGCCAGAAAACTGTTGCCCGTAAAGAAACACATAACTACGAAAGCAGTTATATGCGGTGCTTTATTCAGGGCCCGGGGTCTCAGGGACTCATGTCCAAAGCTGAGAATCCCAAATCCCCGTTTAACTTGGTTAATATTTATAGTGTTCGGTTACATAACATAATCAACAGAATTGCTAAGCTACATGATTGTTTCCCATTTATAGTTTCTTCAGTTACTGTTGCCAAGATTTGCTTATCATTTACCTAGTTCATCAGATTGTGCTGTACCCACTTCATCAGATTGTACTGTACCCACTTCATCAGATTGTACTGTACCCAGTTCATCAGATTGTACTGTACCCAGTTCATCAGATTGTACTGTACCCAACACCTGCAATTATACCTTCATCTTGTCTACCAAGTATAACCTATTCTAATCAATATAATGTAACAATTCCCCCCTTTGAAAATACTTCAAGTCTTCCAGACTGCAAGGATTTTCATCATCAGTTCCGCAGATTTCCATATTCTTTGGACCGTCTCAAACTGGTGATTGTAGCTGCAATGAATTATTTCCAATGTCTTCATATCTCGGGGGAAGTTCATGATTCTTCCTGGTAACAGCTTTTAAAATTTTCCCCAAGCGTTGCCGTTCCTTATTAACAATATTTTGAATCAAACGCAACACTCCCATAATAGCTAACATAATAATTATAATTATTATACACCATTGAATTAAAGATGCTACCCAACCAGAGATGTTCAATCCAAATGACTTTGCTAAAGCAGCCACCCAATTATGGGCACTTTCTTCTCTTTCTTCCTCAGTTGCACGTTCAATTTGCGTTAGCTGAGACAAATCACGTTCTGCCGCGGCTGTAACATTCGGAATATGTACACAACAATGATCAATCTTATCTCGTAAATAACCACATACTCCATGTTCTTTTAGCAACAGCATATCTAATGCCATTCTATTTTGCAGGGTCATTTTTGTGGTTGCCTGTAATTGTAAGTTTATTTCCTTAAATCCTTCTTTAGTCACTCTTGCTAGCCTTTCCGTTTGTCCTAACAACCGGTACAACATTTCTCTATTCCGATAAGTACTAATTGGAGCAAACAATGATTCTAAAGCCCAACCTAACTTCACACCGGATGATGGTTCTTGCCAATCATCATCATCCTTTATTTCTCTCTTCATTATCCATAAATTTTCTAATCTACCCTTAAATGGCGCTTTCTTCCAAATTGGGCAGAGAGTTGGTAACCCTAAAGTTATTTCAGTCACCAACCCATCCAAGGGGAGGTGAGTCGTCCATTGTCCATCACTTGTAACCCAAACTAAATTTCCTGTGCTCCTGATCGTAGTTCTACAATCTATTCTCACTCCGAATTGTATTACAGGTTCACTCATGGAGTATTTAATTCCTCTACAGGCACAACCTGTCCTTAATGCAAGGACCACAGGTGGAAAGGTAACTTCACTTTCGGGGTGTCACAAGTGTATACTTTTGTACAGTTCTAGACTGGGTGTTTTTCAGCTAACTTTCTTTTGCATTAGATTTTCTTGTGTTTCCTGTTGTGGCGCCTGGATTATTTGTATTGGTTGCATTTCGTCTTTTTCCAAATCTTTTAACTCTCTCCTGGCTCTGTTTCTTTTCTGCATAGGTTCTGATTTTGCAGTAACCTCTAATGCCCTTTTTCCATAATCAAAACTCTCTTTAATCCAAACAATACAGGTGTAGTTTCCTACATCTGTCTTACTTACATTTCGCAATGATAAAATCATAGTACCCCTTCGTGTATCACTATCCCATCGGATTGTAAACCCAGTTGACAATTTGGACTCATTCTTCTGCCAATAGCAACTAATGTCTTGGATTGAACTTCTCATATCTCCAACAAAATCACAAGTCAAATTTACATCCATTCGTTCTTCCATATGTACAGTAGCATATGTATGTATTATTTGAGCGAAACCATTACTTAATCCTACCCAGCATAGTATTACCAAGATGTAAATCTCAGTTTTGTAGGAGTGATCATTTTTACCCCCCATTGTGATGGTACCTTCTTCACTCTGGTATAATGAATCCAATTATCAATTCCTGCTACTTTCACAGCGGTAAATGTTATCAATAGTACCAAATAAAGTCCATGCCACTGTTCCTTTAAAGGCTCCGTTTGCCAATTTCGAACATACGCTTGGTCTCCTGGTTGATTCTCCAACGGCAAAGGGCGATTCCAGATGATCGCGGCACGTAAGGCTGTGAGTAATCTGCTTAAAGAAATTATATAACTATAAACATCTTGATCTCCTTGGAGGTGTAAATCTGCACTTCCCATTCCCTTCGTTGGTGCAGTATATGGCTTACCGTACAGAATTTCATAGGGACTTACAGACAACCCTTCTCTAGGTTTTATACGAATTCTCAATAAAGCAAGGGGCAATGCCTGTGGCCATTGGATTTGAGCTTCCTGGCATATCTTTTTAATTTGTCCTTTCAATGTTTGATTCATCCTTTCTACCTTTCCACTAGATTGTGGCCTCCATGGTGTATGTAAATCCCAGCTAATTCCAAGCATTTCACTAATTTCCTGTACTATTTTAGCTATAAAGTGTGGGCCTCGATCTGAAGAAATTCCTAAAGGTACCCCAAATCTAGGTATGATCTCTTTTAACAAAGTTTTTACTACTTCTCTAGCTTGATTCGTTCTACAGGGAAATGCTTCTAGCCACCCTGAAAAGGTACATACGTATACCAATAAATACTTAAACCCTTTTGATTTAGGTAATTCTGCAAAATCCACTTGCCAATAGTCACCTGGTTCTATTCCCACTTTCAAAGTTCCCATTTGAATTTGTTTTCGTATTACCGGATTATTCTTTAAACATACTGGACACTTCGCATTCACCCCTTTTGCTATTGTTAACATTTGTGCAGATATAATGCTCCGCTTTAAAAACTGCACCAATGCTTCTGCTCCCCAATGGCATTTATTATGTTCAGTTTGTATTATTCGTTTCATAATTGTAGCAGGCACTACTACTTGTCCATTACCTGTTACATACCATCCATGTGAATTCTTCTGTGCCTTTACCAAATCGGCTAATTTTTCATCTTCTTGGGTATAAAAGGGATTTACAGAGAGATGAGCAGTAATCGGGCTTACCTTAGTAGGTATTAGAGCTAATTCAGTCCATACTTGCCGTGCAGCAATTTTGGCTGCCTGGTCTGCCTTCATGTTTCCTTGTGCCACATCGCTGCCATCCCTCTGATGTCCTCGACAATGCATTACAGCCACTTGCTGAGGTAGTACCACAGCCTCTAATAACTGTAAGATCTCGGTTCGATATTTAATAATACTACCTTGAGCCGTCAACAATCCTCTTTCCTTCCATAAAGCTCCATGTATATGTATTATTCCAAAAGCGTATTTAGAATCTGTCCAAATATTCACTCTCTTATCCGTACTCGGTATTAAAGCCCGAATTAGAGCGACCAGTTCTGCCTTTTGCGCTGACGTTCCTGGCATTAATGCCTTTGCTTCAATTACTTCAAGCTTAGTAACCACAGCATATCCAGAATATCGTGTTCCATTCTCAACAAAGCTGCTACCGTCTGTAAATAATGTCCAGTCAGGATTTACAAGGGGAATATCTTTCAGATCTACCCTACTGGCGTAAGTTTGTTCGATCACCTCAATACAATCATGTTCCAGCTCGCCTTCCTCTATTTTGCTACCTAAAAATTCAGCGGGATTCAAACATGTTGTTATCTTTAAAAATATATCATCCTGTTCTCTCAATATTGCCTGATATTTCAACATTCTACTGGATGACAACCAATGACCCCCCTTTTGTTCCAAAACTGCAATCACCATGTGGGGCACAAATACTTCCATTTTTGTTCCCAATGTCAATTTTCTAGCTTCTTGGACTAACATTACAGTAGCAGCCACTGCTCGGAGGCAAGAAGGCCATCCGGCACTTACCATATCCAACTGCTTGGAAAAATAGCCCACCGGTCTCTTCCATGATCCAATTCGTTGAGTTAAAACTCCAAGCGCTAGTCGTTGCCGCTCATGTACAAAGAGTTGAAATGTTTTTGTCAAATCAGGCAATCCTAATGCTGGGGCTTCTTGCAGAGCCTGTTTTAAGTCTTGAAAAGCCCTTTTACACTCTAAACTCCAAACTAATTGTGGCTCTTTTAAAGCTGCATACAGTGGTTTGGCTAACAGTCCATAATTCAAAATCCAGAGTCTGCACCACCCTGTCATTCCTAGAAAAGTTCGTAACTCGTGCAAATTTCTAGGTTCAGGGATGGCACAAATCGCTTGTATTCTATTCACCCCCAACCGTCTTTGTCCTTGGGAAATTTCACATCCCAGATATATCACTTTTTCCCGGGCAATTTGGGCTTTTTCCTTAGAAACTCGATAACCGCTCTGTCCCAGTAAATTTAATAACGCAACTGTAACAGTAATGCAGTTTTCATACCTTTCTGTCGCCACGAAAATGTCATCCACATATTGCAACAATAAGTATGCTTTTGATGGTAATTGAAAATATCCTTGCTCCTTCCAATCCTCCAGTTCTCGTGCCAGCTGATTCCCAAACATTGTAGGACTGTTTTTGAAGCCTTGTGGTAACCTGGTCCAGGTCAGCTGTCGTTTTCGTCCTGTATCCGGATTTTCCCATTCAAACGCAAATAATTTCCTACTTTGTAATGCCAATGGGATGCAGAAGAAAGCATCTTTTAAATCAATTACAGAAAAGTATCTAAATTGTTCTGCCACAGATGTTAACAATGTATAAGGATTTGCTACTACTGGATGTATATCTTTAACTATTTCGTTTACAGCTCTTAAATCTTGAACTAACCTATAATCTCCGTTAGGTTTTCTTATAGGAAATATCGGTGTATTATATTCAGATTCACATTCTTCTAACACATTGTGCATCAAAAATTTTGCAATTAATGGTGCTACCCCTTTCCTAGCTTCTAACTGTATAGGATATTGTCTAACTCTTACCGGTTGGACACCTTCTTTCAATTCTACTATGACAGGTTTTGCTGCTTTCGCTAATCCCGGTACTTGTGTCTCCCATACCCATGGTACTACAGCGTTTTCTACCTCTATTGGTATTGTTGTATTAGCTATTTCTTTTACTATAAATATTCTAGCTATTTCTTCCTCAGGTATCTGCAACTTAGCTTTTCCATTTTCAAATATTATTTTAGCATTAAATCTTGACAATAAATCTCGTCCTAACAAAGATGTAGGACAATCCGGTACATAGAGAAATTCATGATCTAATTCTTTACCCCTAAAATTTAGATGCAATGGCCGCAGAAAGGGCCGTTGCTCTGTTTTTCCTGTAGCTCCTACCACAGTTATCATCGTATCTCCTATCTTTCCTAAACAAGTATTTAAAACAGAATAAGTTGCCCCAGTATCTACCAATAATTGTTTCTCTTCCCCATCAATTTCTGTTGTCACTTTTAATCCATCACTTAGTCAGCTACTATGTTGCCCCAAATGTCCTAACATCATTGTTTCTGCCATTGGTGTTCCTCCTACTGAAGTCTGCTGGGCCAAATTCATTTTCACTGGGCACTCATTTTTCCAATGTCCCTGTTGTCTGCAAAACGCACACTGATTTATCCCTAGCTGATTTTGAGGTATTCCCCGCATGCCTCCTACCCTGTATCCTCCTCGACCTCGTCCTCTACTTCTGCCTCTTATTCCTTGATTTACTCGTTGTAACATTGCTAATAATCCTGCCTGATTTCTCTTTGTGGTTTGTTTTTTTTTCCTATTATTGTACACTTTCCAGCTGATTGCTTCCAAATTACTAAATCTCCTGGGGAAAAAGGAACTTTCCCATATACTTTATCAGTCCCCGAAATTGCCTCTCGTAAAGGGGCTAATAATACTTTACTGTTTTGCTCTTGTTCCTTCCTCCCTTGTCTTGTTCTCTGTGCAATTGGGGTTCGTTGCGCTTGTCTTGGGCATGATGAATGCCCTGGCGAACCCTTCGGTGTTAACTTAATCTGGATCGCTCCAGTATTAATTGATTCTGACGGTTTTACCGCCTTAATACTATCAGTATCACTATCGTCCCCTGCATCTATATCGGACATCACAGGGGCCGTCGGTGATGCTAAAAGTGATACCTCCTCTGGCTCTCTTATTGAATTTTGTATTGCCAAACAAGTCATACACTTCTTATTACCTACACATCCTTCACATTTTGTTTTATCTTTTTTTCGGGATGTACCAACAACATTCCACATTCTCTCTGCATATCTGGATGATTACGTATATCATAAAATAGATCAACATATGGTACTTCATCCCATTTTTCAAGTTCTTAACAATATCTCATTAATGGACCTATAACACCCGGATCTAAACTTCCGTGTTCAGGCCACCGGGGTCCATCATACTCATATTGTGGCCACCAATTCGTACAATAATCTATAAATCGACTTTTACTCATACTCTGAAAATATCCCGCACTTTTCCAATGCTTTAATAAACATCCTAACGGAGAATTATCCGGTATTACCATGGTCTTACACACTCACTCCACACACACACACACTAAATCTACGGGGTAGAAAACGGAAAGATAGCCTCTGATGGGAAACAAAAGACCAAACCAAACTCACGAGACAGCCACGTATGTCCGTGAGTGCTGGACCTGCGGGGCTTTCGCTCCGTCTGACGGCCAGCGCCTAGGCTTCCACAGACCAGACCTCGAGCTCGTTAGCCCAACCTTGCGTGAATCGCCGTCACGTCTTATTAGGCAGGCACCCGACCAAATATTACAATAAAGCACCTTCGGGCTTACCACTTTGGGACGTCAGCAGCAGCGCAGAGCGGGCGCAGCCGATGGCTCCCCGAGAATTCCTCGGTGCCGGCACGGAGCAAAATCGGAAAGCGAACCGTCAACACTACTCCCGAAGTCCCATCTGGGTCGCCAGAAAACTGTTGCCCGTAAAGAAACACATAACTACGAAAGCAGTTATATGCGGTGCTTTATTCGGGGCCCGGGGTCTCAGGGACTCATGTCCAAAGCTGAGAATCCCAAATCCCCGTTTAACTTGGTTAATATTTATAGTGTTCGGTTACATAACATAATCAACAGAATTGCTAAGCTACATGATTGTTTCCCATTTATAGTTTCTTCAGTTACTGTTGCCAAGATTTGCTTATCATTTACCTAGTTCATCAGATTGTGCTGTACCCACTTCATCAGATTGTACTGTACCCACTTCATCAGATTGTACTGTACCCAGTTCATCAGATTGTACTGTACCCAACACCTGCAATTATACCTTCATCTTGTCTACCAAGTATAACCTATTCTAATCAATATAATGTAACAATTCCCCCCTTTGAAAATACTTCAAGTCTTCCAGACTGCAAGGATTTTCATCATCAGTTCCGCAGATTTCCATATTCTTTGGACCGTCTCAAACTGGTGATTGTAGCTGCAATGAATTATTTCCAATGTCTTCATATCTCGGGGGAAGTTCATGATTCTTCCTGGTAACAGCTTTTAAAATTTTCCCCAAGTGTTGCCGTTCCTTATTAACAATATTTTGAATCAAACGCAACACTCCCATAATAGCTAACATAATAATTATAATTATTATACACCATTGAATTAAAGATGCTACCCAACCAGAGATGTTCAATCCAAATGACTTTGCTAAAGCAGCAACCCAATTATGGGTACTTTCTTCTCTTTCTTCCTCAGTTGCATGTTCAATTTGCGTTAGCTGAGACAAATCACGTTCTACCGCGGCTGTAACATTCGGAATATGTACACAACAATGATCAATCTTATCTCGTAAATAACCACATACTCCATGTTCTTTTAGCAACAGCATATCTAATGCCATTCTATTTTGCAGGGTCATTTTTGTGGTTGCCTGTAATTGTAAGTTTATTTCCTTAAATCCTTCTTTAGTCACTCTTGCTAGCCTTTCCGTTTGTCCTAACAACCGGTACAACATTTCTCTATTCCGATAAGTACTAATTGGAGCAAACAATGATTCTAAAGCCCAACCTAACTTCACACCGGATGATGGTTCTTGCCAATCATCATCATCCTTTATTTCTCTCTTCATTATCCATAAATTTTCTAATCTACCCTTAAATGGCGCTTTCTTCCAAATTGGGCAGAGAGTTGGTAACCCTAAAGTTATTTCAGTCACCAACCCATCCAAGGGGAGGTGAGTCGTCCATTGTCCATCACTTGTAACCCAAACTAAATTTCCTGTGCTCCTGATCGTAGTTCTACAATCTGTTCTCACTCCGAATTGTATTACAGGTTCACTCATTGAGTATTTAATTCCTCTACAGGCACAACCTGTCCTTAATGCAAGCACCACAGGTGGAAAGGTAACTTCACTTTCGGGGTGTCACAAGTGTATACTTTTGTACAGTTCTAGACTGGGTGTTTTTCAGCTAACTTTCTTTTGCATTAGATTTTCTTGTGTTTCCTGTTGTGGCGCCTGGATTATTTGTATTGGTTGCATTTCGTCTTTTTCCAAATCTTTTAACTCTCTCCTGGCTCTGTTTCTTTTCTGCATAGGTTCTGATTTTGCAGTAACCTCTAATGCCCTTTTTCCATAATCAAAACTCTCTTTAATCCAAACAATACAGGTGTAGTTTCCTACATCTGTCTTACTTACATTTCGCAATGATAAAATCATAGTACCCCTTCGTGTATCACTATCCCATCGGATTGTAAACCCAGTTGACAATTTGGACTCATTCTTCTGCCAATAGCAACTAATGTCTTGGATTGAACTTCTCATATCTCCAACAAAATCACAAGTCAAATTTACATCCATTCGTTCTTCTATATGTACAGTAGCATATGTATGTATTATTTGAGCGAAACCATTACTTAATCCTACCCAGCATAGTATTACCAAGATGTAAATCTCAGTTTTGTAGGAGTGATCATTTTTACCCCCCATTGTGATGGTACCTTCTTCACTCTGGTATAACGAATCCAATTATCAATTCCTGCTACTTTCACAGCGGTAAATGTTATCAATAGTACCAAATAAAGTCCATGCCACTGTTCCTTTAAAGGCTCCGTTTGCCAATTTCGAACATACGCTTGGTCTCCTGGTTGATTCTCCAACGGCAAAGGGCGATTCCAGATGATCGCGGCACGTAAGGCTGTGAGTAATCTGCTTAAAGAAATTATATAACTATAAACATCTTGATCTCCTTGGAGGTGTAAATCTGCACTTCCCATTCCCTTCGTTGGTGCAGTATATGGCTTACCGTACAGAATTTCATAGGGACTTACAGACAACCCTTCTCTAGGTTTTATACGAATTCTCAATAAAGCAAGGGGCAATGCCTGTGGCCATTGGATTTGAGCTTCCTGGCATATCTTTTTAATTTGTCCTTTCAATGTTTGATTCATCCTTTCTACCTTTCCACTAGATTGTGGCCTCCATGGTGTATGTAAATCCCAGCTAATTCCAAGCATTTCACTAATTTCCTGTACTATTTTAGCTATAAAGTGTGGGCCTCGATCTGAAGAAATTCCTAAAGGTACCCCAAATCTAGGTATGATCTCTTTTAACAAAGTTTTTACTACTTCTCTAGCTTGATTCGTTCTACAGGGAAATGCTTCTAGCCACCCTGAAAAGGTACATACGTATACCAATAAATACTTAAACCCTTTTGATTTAGGTAATTCTGCAAAATCCACTTGCCAATAGTCACCTGGTTCTATTCCCACTTTCAAAGTTCCCATTTGAATTTGTTTTCGTATTACCGGATTATTCTTTAAACATACTGGACACTTCGCATTCACCCCTTTTGCTATTGTTAACATTTGTGCAGATATAATGCTCCGCTTTAAAAACTGCACCAATGCTTCTGCTCCCCAATGGCATTTATTATGTTCAGTTTGTATTATTCGTTTCATAATTGTAGCAGGCACTACTACTTGTCCATTACCTGTTACATACCATCCATGTGAATTCTTCTGTGCCTTTACCAAATCGGCTAATTTTTCATCTTCTTGGGTATAAAAGGGATTTACAGAGAGATGAGCAGTAATCGGGCTTACCTTAGTAGGTATTAGAGCTAATTCAGTCCATACTTGCCGTGCAGCAATTTTGGCTGCCTGGTCTGCCTTCATGTTTCCTTGTGCCACATCGCTGCCATCCCTCTGATGTCCTCGACAATGCATTACAGCCACTTGCTGAGGTAGTACCACAGCCTCTAATAACTGTAAGATCTCGGTTCGATATTTAATAATACTACCTTGAGCCGTCAACAATCCTCTTTCCTTCCATAAAGCTCCATGTATATGTATTATTCCAAAAGCGTATTTAGAATCTGTCCAAATATTCACTCTCTTATCCGTACTCGGTATTAAAGCCCGAATTAGAGCGACCAGTTCTGCCTTTTGCGCTGACGTTCCTGGCATTAATGCCTTTGCTTCAATTACTTCAAGCTTAGTAACCACAGCATATCCAGAATATCGTGTTCCATTCTCAACAAAGCTGCTACCGTCTGTAAATAATGTCCAGTCAGGATTTACAAGGGGAATATCTTTCAGATCTACCCTACTGGCGTAAGTTTGTTCGATCACCTCAATACAATCATGTTCCAGCTCGCCTTCCTCTATTTTGCTACCTAAAAATTCAGCGGGATTCAAACATGTTGTTATCTTTAAAAATATATCATCCTGTTCTCTCAATATTGCCTGATATTTCAACATTCTACTGGATGACAACCAATGACCCCCCTTTTGTTCCAAAACTGCAATCACCATGTGGGGCACAAATACTTCCATTTTTGTTCCCAATGTCAATTTTCTAGCTTCTTGGACTAACATTACAGTAGCAGCCACTGCTCGGAGGCAAGAAGGCCATCCGGCACTTACCATATCCAACTGCTTGGAAAAATAGCCCACCGGTCTCTTCCATGATCCAATTCGTTGAGTTAAAACTCCAAGCGCTAGTCGTTGCCGCTCATGTACAAAGAGTTGAAATGTTTTTGTCAAATCAGGCAATCCTAATGCTGGGGCTTCTTGCAGAGCCTGTTTTAAGTCTTGAAAAGCCCTTTTACACTCTAAACTCCAAACTAATTGTGGCTCTTTTAAAGCTGCATACAGTGGTTTGGCTAACAGTCCATAATTCAAAATCCAGAGTCTGCACCACCCTGTCATTCCTAGAAAAGTTCGTAACTCGTGCAAATTTCTAGGTTCAGGGATGGCACAAATCGCTTGTATTCTATTCACCCCCAACCGTCTTTGTCCTTGGGAAATTTCACATCCCAGATATATCACTTTTTCCCGGGCAATTTGGGCTTTTTCCTTAGAAACTCGATAACCGCTCTGTCCCAGTAAATTTAATCACGCAACTGTAACAGTAATGCAGTTTTCATACCTTTCTGTCGCCACGAAAATGTCATCCACATATTGCAACAATAAGTATGCTTTTGATGGTAATTGAAAATATCCTTGCTCCTTCCAATCCTCCAGTTCTCGTGCCAGCTGATTCCCAAATATTGTAGGACTGTTTTTGAAGCCTTGTGGTAACCTGGTCCAGGTCAGCTGTCGTTTTCGTCCTGTATCCGGATTTTCCCATTCAAACGCAAATAATTTCCTACTTTGTAATGCCAATGGGATGCAGAAGAAAGCATCTTTTAAATCAATTACAGAAAAGTATCTAAATTGTTCTGCCACAGATGTTAACAATGTATAAGGATTTGCTACTACTGGATGTATATCTTTAACTATTTCGTTTACAGCTCTTAAATCTTGAACTAACCTATAATCTCCGTTAGGTTTTCTTATAGGAAATATCGGTGTATTATATTCAGATTCACATTCTTCTAACACATTGTGCATCAAAAATTTTGCAATTAATGGTGCTACCCCTTTCCTAGCTTCTAACTGTATAGGATATTGTCTAACTCTTACCGGTTGGACACCTTCTTTCAATTCTACTATGACAGGTTTTGCTGCTTTCGCTAATCCCGGTACTTGTGTCTCCCATACCCATGGTACTACAGCGTTTTCTACCTCTATTGGTATTGTTGTATTAGCTATTTCTTTTACTATAAATATTCTAGCTATTTCTTCCTCAGGTATCTGCAACTTAGCTTTTCCATTTTCAAATATTATTTTAGCATTAAATCTTGACAATAAATCTCGTCCTAACAAAGATGTAGGACAATCCGGTACATAGAGAAATTCATGATCTAATTCTTTACCCCTAAAATTTAGATGCAATGGCCGCAGAAAGGGCCGTTGCTCTGTTTTTCCTGTAGCTCCTACCACAGTTATCATCGTATCTCCTATCTTTCCTAAACAAGTATTTAAAACAGAATAAGTTGCCCCAGTATCTACCAATAATTGTTTCTCTTCCCCATCAATTTCTGTTGTCACTTTTAATCCATCACTTAGTCAGCTACTATGTTGCCCCAAATGTCCTAACATCATTGTTTCTGCCATTGGTGTTCCTCCTACTGAAGTCTGCTGGGCCAAATTCATTTTCACTGGGCACTCATTTTTCCAATGTCCCTGTTGTCTGCAAAACGCACACTGATTTATCCCTAGCTGATTTTGAGGTATTCCCCGCATGCCTCCTACCCTGTATCCTCCTCGACCTCGTCCTCTACTTCTGCCTCTTATTCCTTGATTTACTCGTTGTAACATTGCTAATAATCCTGCCTGATTTCTCTTTGTGGTTTGTTTTTTTTTCCCTATTATTGTACACTTTCCAGCTGATTGCTTCCAAATTACTAAATCTCCTGGGGAAAAAGGAACTTTCCCATATACTTTATCAGTCCCCGAAATTGCCTCTCGTAAAGGGGCTAATAATACTTTACTGTTTTGCTCTTGTTCCTTCCTCCCTTGTCTTGTTCTCTGTGCAATTGGGGTTCGTTGCGCTTGTCTTGGGCATGATGAATGCCCTGGCGAACCCTTCGGTGTTAACTTAATCTGGATCGCTCCAGTATTAATTGATTCTGACGGTTTTACCGCCTTAATACTATCAGTATCACTATCGTCCCCTGCATCTATATCGGACATCACAGGGGCCGTCGGTGATGCTAAAAGTGATACATCCTCTGGCTCTCTTATTGAATTTTGTATTGCCAAACAAGTCATACACTTCTTATTACCTACACATCCTCCACATTTTGTTTTATCTTTTTTTCGGGATGTACCAACAACATTCCACATTCTCTCTGCATATCTGGATGATTACGTATATCATAAAATAGATCAACATATGGTACTTCATCCCATTTTTCAAGTTCTTAACAATATCTCATTAATGGACCTATAACACCCGGATCTAAACTTCCGTGTTCAGGCCACCGGGGTCCATCATACTCATATTGTGGCCACCAATTCGTACAATAATCTATAAATCGACTTTTACTCATACTCTGAAAATATCCCGCACTTTTCCAATGCTTTAATAAACATCCTAACGGAGAATTATCCGGTATTACCATGGTCTTACACACTCACTCCACACACACACACACTAAATCTACGGGGTAGAAAACGGAAAGATAGCCTCTGATGGGAAACAAAAGACCAAACCAAACTCACGAGACAGCCACGTATGTCCGTGAGTGCTGGACCTGCGGGGCTTTCGCTCCGTCTGACGGCCAGCGCCTAGGCTTCCACAGACCAGACCTCGAGCTCGTTAGCCCAACCTTGCGTGAATCGCCGTCACGTCTTATTAGGCAGGCACCCGACCAAATATTACAATAAAGCACCTTCGGGCTTACCACTTTGGGACGTCAGGAGCAGCGCAGAGCGGGCGCAGCCGATGGCTCCCCGAGAATTCCTCGGTGCCGGCACGGAACAAAATCGGAAAGCGAACCGTCAACACTACTCCCGAAGTCCCATCTGGGTCGCCAGAAAACTGTTGCCCGTAAAGAAACACATAACTACGAAAGCAGTTATATGCGGTGCTTTATTCAGGGCCCGGGGTCTCAGGGACTCATGTCCAAAGCTGAGAATCCCAAATCCCCGTTTAACTTGGTTAATATTTATAGTGTTCGGTTACATAACATAATCAACAGAATTGCTAAGCTACATGATTGTTTCCCATTTATAGTTTCTTCAGTTACTGTTGCCAAGATTTGCTTATCATTTACCTAGTTCATCAGATTGTGCTGTACCCACTTCATCAGATTGTACTGTACCCACTTCATCAGATTGTACTGTACCCAGTTCATCAGATTGTACTGTACCCAGTTCATCAGATTGTACTGTACCCAACACCTGCAATTATACCTTCATCTTGTCTACCAAGTATAACCTATTCTAATCAATATAATGTAACAATTCCCCCCTTTGAAAATACTTCAAGTCTTCCAGACTGCAAGGATTTTCATCATCAGTTCCGCAGATTTCCATATTCTTTGGACCGTCTCAAACTGGTGATTGTAGCTGCAATGAATTATTTCCAATGTCTTCATATCTCGGGGGAAGTTCATGATTCTTCCTGGTAACAGCTTTTAAAATTTTCCCCAAGCGTTGCCGTTCCTTATTAACAATATTTTGAATCAAACGCAACACTCCCATAATAGCTAACATAATAATTATAATTATTATACACCATTGAATTAAAGATGCTACCCAACCAGAGATGTTCAATCCAAATGACTTTGCTAAAGCAGCCACCCAATTATGGGCACTTTCTTCTCTTTCTTCCTCAGTTGCACGTTCAATTTGCGTTAGCTGAGACAAATCACGTTCTGCCGCGGCTGTAACATTCGGAATATGTACACAACAATGATCAATCTTATCTCGTAAATAACCACATACTCCATGTTCTTTTAGCAACAGCATATCTAATGCCATTCTATTTTGCAGGGTCATTTTTGTGGTTGCCTGTAATTGTAAGTTTATTTCCTTAAATCCTTCTTTAGTCACTCTTGCTAGCCTTTCCGTTTGTCCTAACAACCGGTACAACATTTCTCTATTCCGATAAGTACTAATTGGAGCAAACAATGATTCTAAAGCCCAACCTAACTTCACACCGGATGATGGTTCTTGCCAATCATCATCATCCTTTATTTCTCTCTTCATTATCCATAAATTTTCTAATCTACCCTTAAATGGCGCTTTCTTCCAAATTGGGCAGAGAGTTGGTAACCCTAAAGTTATTTCAGTCACCAACCCATCCAAGGGGAGGTGAGTCGTCCATTGTCCATCACTTGTAACCCAAACTAAATTTCCTGTGCTCCTGATCGTAGTTCTACAATCTATTCTCACTCCGAATTGTATTACAGGTTCACTCATGGAGTATTTAATTCCTCTACAGGCACAACCTGTCCTTAATGCAAGGACCACAGGTGGAAAGGTAACTTCACTTTCGGGGTGTCACAAGTGTATACTTTTGTACAGTTCTAGACTGGGTGTTTTTCAGCTAACTTTCTTTTGCATTAGATTTTCTTGTGTTTCCTGTTGTGGCGCCTGGATTATTTGTATTGGTTGCATTTCGTCTTTTTCCAAATCTTTTAACTCTCTCCTGGCTCTGTTTCTTTTCTGCATAGGTTCTGATTTTGCAGTAACCTCTAATGCCCTTTTTCCATAATCAAAACTCTCTTTAATCCAAACAATACAGGTGTAGTTTCCTACATCTGTCTTACTTACATTTCGCAATGATAAAATCATAGTACCCCTTCGTGTATCACTATCCCATCGGATTGTAAACCCAGTTGACAATTTGGACTCATTCTTCTGCCAATAGCAACTAATGTCTTGGATTGAACTTCTCATATCTCCAACAAAATCACAAGTCAAATTTACATCCATTCGTTCTTCCATATGTACAGTAGCATATGTATGTATTATTTGAGCGAAACCATTACTTAATCCTACCCAGCATAGTATTACCAAGATGTAAATCTCAGTTTTGTAGGAGTGATCATTTTTACCCCCCATTGTGATGGTACCTTCTTCACTCTGGTATAATGAATCCAATTATCAATTCCTGCTACTTTCACAGCGGTAAATGTTATCAATAGTACCAAATAAAGTCCATGCCACTGTTCCTTTAAAGGCTCCGTTTGCCAATTTCGAACATACGCTTGGTCTCCTGGTTGATTCTCCAACGGCAAAGGGCGATTCCAGATGATCGCGGCACGTAAGGCTGTGAGTAATCTGCTTAAAGAAATTATATAACTATAAACATCTTGATCTCCTTGGAGGTGTAAATCTGCACTTCCCATTCCCTTCGTTGGTGCAGTATATGGCTTACCGTACAGAATTTCATAGGGACTTACAGACAACCCTTCTCTAGGTTTTATACGAATTCTCAATAAAGCAAGGGGCAATGCCTGTGGCCATTGGATTTGAGCTTCCTGGCATATCTTTTTAATTTGTCCTTTCAATGTTTGATTCATCCTTTCTACCTTTCCACTAGATTGTGGCCTCCATGGTGTATGTAAATCCCAGCTAATTCCAAGCATTTCACTAATTTCCTGTACTATTTTAGCTATAAAGTGTGGGCCTCGATCTGAAGAAATTCCTAAAGGTACCCCAAATCTAGGTATGATCTCTTTTAACAAAGTTTTTACTACTTCTCTAGCTTGATTCGTTCTACAGGGAAATGCTTCTAGCCACCCTGAAAAGGTACATACGTATACCAATAAATACTTAAACCCTTTTGATTTAGGTAATTCTGCAAAATCCACTTGCCAATAGTCACCTGGTTCTATTCCCACTTTCAAAGTTCCCATTTGAATTTGTTTTCGTATTACCGGATTATTCTTTAAACATACTGGACACTTCGCATTCACCCCTTTTGCTATTGTTAACATTTGTGCAGATATAATGCTCCGCTTTAAAAACTGCACCAATGCTTCTGCTCCCCAATGGCATTTATTATGTTCAGTTTGTATTATTCGTTTCATAATTGTAGCAGGCACTACTACTTGTCCATTACCTGTTACATACCATCCATGTGAATTCTTCTGTGCCTTTACCAAATCGGCTAATTTTTCATCTTCTTGGGTATAAAAGGGATTTACAGAGAGATGAGCAGTAATCGGGCTTACCTTAGTAGGTATTAGAGCTAATTCAGTCCATACTTGCCGTGCAGCAATTTTGGCTGCCTGGTCTGCCTTCATGTTTCCTTGTGCCACATCGCTGCCATCCCTCTGATGTCCTCGACAATGCATTACAGCCACTTGCTGAGGTAGTACCACAGCCTCTAATAACTGTAAGATCTCGGTTCGATATTTAATAATACTACCTTGAGCCGTCAACAATCCTCTTTCCTTCCATAAAGCTCCATGTATATGTATTATTCCAAAAGCGTATTTAGAATCTGTCCAAATATTCACTCTCTTATCCGTACTCGGTATTAAAGCCCGAATTAGAGCGACCAGTTCTGCCTTTTGCGCTGACGTTCCTGGCATTAATGCCTTTGCTTCAATTACTTCAAGCTTAGTAACCACAGCATATCCAGAATATCGTGTTCCATTCTCAACAAAGCTGCTACCGTCTGTAAATAATGTCCAGTCAGGATTTACAAGGGGAATATCTTTCAGATCTACCCTACTGGCGTAAGTTTGTTCGATCACCTCAATACAATCATGTTCCAGCTCGCCTTCCTCTATTTTGCTACCTAAAAATTCAGCGGGATTCAAACATGTTGTTATCTTTAAAAATATATCATCCTGTTCTCTCAATATTGCCTGATATTTCAACATTCTACTGGATGACAACCAATGACCCCCCTTTTGTTCCAAAACTGCAATCACCATGTGGGGCACAAATACTTCCATTTTTGTTCCCAATGTCAATTTTCTAGCTTCTTGGACTAACATTACAGTAGCAGCCACTGCTCGGAGGCAAGAAGGCCATCCGGCACTTACCATATCCAACTGCTTGGAAAAATAGCCCACCGGTCTCTTCCATGATCCAATTCGTTGAGTTAAAACTCCAAGCGCTAGTCGTTGCCGCTCATGTACAAAGAGTTGAAATGTTTTTGTCAAATCAGGCAATCCTAATGCTGGGGCTTCTTGCAGAGCCTGTTTTAAGTCTTGAAAAGCCCTTTTACACTCTAAACTCCAAACTAATTGTGGCTCTTTTAAAGCTGCATACAGTGGTTTGGCTAACAGTCCATAATTCAAAATCCAGAGTCTGCACCACCCTGTCATTCCTAGAAAAGTTCGTAACTCGTGCAAATTTCTAGGTTCAGGGATGGCACAAATCGCTTGTATTCTATTCACCCCCAACCGTCTTTGTCCTTGGGAAATTTCACATCCCAGATATATCACTTTTTCCCGGGCAATTTGGGCTTTTTCCTTAGAAACTCGATAACCGCTCTGTCCCAGTAAATTTAATCACGCAACTGTAACAGTAATGCAGTTTTCATACCTTTCTGTCGCCACGAAAATGTCATCCACATATTGCAACAATAAGTATGCTTTTGATGGTAATTGAAAATATCCTTGCTCCTTCCAATCCTCCAGTTCTCGTGCCAGCTGATTCCCAAATATTGTAGGACTGTTTTTGAAGCCTTGTGGTAACCTGGTCCAGGTCAGCTGTCGTTTTCGTCCTGTATCCGGATTTTCCCATTCAAACGCAAATAATTTCCTACTTTGTAATGCCAATGGGATGCAGAAGAAAGCATCTTTTAAATCAATTACAGAAAAGTATCTAAATTGTTCTGCCACAGATGTTAACAATGTATAAGGATTTGCTACTACTGGATGTATATCTTTAACTATTTCGTTTACAGCTCTTAAATCTTGAACTAACCTATAATCTCCGTTAGGTTTTCTTATAGGAAATATCGGTGTATTATATTCAGATTCACATTCTTCTAACACATTGTGCATCAAAAATTTTGCAATTAATGGTGCTACCCCTTTCCTAGCTTCTAACTGTATAGGATATTGTCTAACTCTTACCGGTTGGACACCTTCTTTCAATTCTACTATGACAGGTTTTGCTGCTTTCGCTAATCCCGGTACTTGTGTCTCCCATACCCATGGTACTACAGCGTTTTCTACCTCTATTGGTATTGTTGTATTAGCTATTTCTTTTACTATAAATATTCTAGCTATTTCTTCCTCAGGTATCTGCAACTTAGCTTTTCCATTTTCAAATATTATTTTAGCATTAAATCTTGACAATAAATCTCGTCCTAACAAAGATGTAGGACAATCCGGTACATAGAGAAATTCATGATCTAATTCTTTACCCCTAAAATTTAGATGCAATGGCCGCAGAAAGGGCCGTTGCTCTGTTTTTCCTGTAGCTCCTACCACAGTTATCATCGTATCTCCTATCTTTCCTAAACAAGTATTTAAAACAGAATAAGTTGCCCCAGTATCTACCAATAATTGTTTCTCTTCCCCATCAATTTCTGTTGTCACTTTTAATCCATCACTTAGTCAGCTACTATGTTGCCCCAAATGTCCTAACATCATTGTTTCTGCCATTGGTGTTCCTCCTACTGAAGTCTGCTGGGCCAAATTCATTTTCACTGGGCACTCATTTTTCCAATGTCCCTGTTGTCTGCAAAACGCACACTGATTTATCCCTAGCTGATTTTGAGGTATTCCCCGCATGCCTCCTACCCTGTATCCTCCTCGACCTCGTCCTCTACTTCTGCCTCTTATTCCTTGATTTACTCGTTGTAACATTGCTAATAATCCTGCCTGATTTCTCTTTGTGGTTTGTTTTTTTTTCCCTATTATTGTACACTTTCCAGCTGATTGCTTCCAAATTACTAAATCTCCTGGGGAAAAAGGAACTTTCCCATATACTTTATCAGTCCCCGAAATTGCCTCTCGTAAAGGGGCTAATAATACTTTACTGTTTTGCTCTTGTTCCTTCCTCCCTTGTCTTGTTCTCTGTGCAATTGGGGTTCGTTGCGCTTGTCTTGGGCATGATGAATGCCCTGGCGAACCCTTCGGTGTTAACTTAATCTGGATCGCTCCAGTATTAATTGATTCTGACGGTTTTACCGCCTTAATACTATCAGTATCACTATCGTCCCCTGCATCTATATCGGACATCACAGGGGCCGTCGGTGATGCTAAAAGTGATACATCCTCTGGCTCTCTTATTGAATTTTGTATTGCCAAACAAGTCATACACTTCTTATTACCTACACATCCTCCACATTTTGTTTTATCTTTTTTTCGGGATGTACCAACAACATTCCACATTCTCTCTGCATATCTGGATGATTACGTATATCATAAAATAGATCAACATATGGTACTTCATCCCATTTTTCAAGTTCTTAACAATATCTCATTAATGGACCTATAACACCCGGATCTAAACTTCCGTGTTCAGGCCACCGGGGTCCATCATACTCATATTGTGGCCACCAATTCGTACAATAATCTATAAATCGACTTTTACTCATACTCTGAAAATATCCCGCACTTTTCCAATGCTTTAATAAACATCCTAACGGAGAATTATCCGGTATTACCATGGTCTTACACATTCACTCCACACACACACACACACTAAATCTACGGGGTAGAAAACGGAAAGATAGCCTCTGATGGGAAACAAAAGACCAAACCAAACTCACGAGACAGCCACGTATGTCCGTGAGTGCTGGACCTGCGGGGCTTTCGCTCCGTCTGACGGCCAGCGCCTAGGCTTCCACAGACCAGACCTCGAGCTCGTTAGCCCAACCTTGCGTGAATCGCCGTCACGTCTTATTAGGCAGGCACCCGACCAAATATTACAATAAAGCACCTTCGGGCTTACCACTTTGGGACGTCAGGAGCAGCGCAGAGCGGGCGCAGCCGATGGCTCCCCGAGAATTCCTCGGTGCCGGCACGGAACAAAATCGGAAAGCGAACCGTCAACACTACTCCCGAAGTCCCATCTGGGTCGCCAGAAAACTGTTGCCCGTAAAGAAACACATAACTACGAAAGCAGTTATATGCGGTGCTTTATTCAGGGCCCGGGGTCTCAGGGACTCATGTCCAAAGCTGAGAATCCCAAATCCCCGTTTAACTTGGTTAATATTTATAGTGTTCGGTTACATAACATAATCAACAGAATTGCTAAGCTACATGATTGTTTCCCATTTATAGTTTCTTCAGTTACTGTTGCCAAGATTTGCTTATCATTTACCTAGTTCATCAGATTGTGCTGTACCCACTTCATCAGATTGTACTGTACCCACTTCATCAGATTGTACTGTACCCAGTTCATCAGATTGTACTGTACCCAGTTCATCAGATTGTACTGTACCCAACACCTGCAATTATACCTTCATCTTGTCTACCAAGTATAACCTATTCTAATCAATATAATGTAACAATTCCCCCCTTTGAAAATACTTCAAGTCTTCCAGACTGCAAGGATTTTCATCATCAGTTCCGCAGATTTCCATATTCTTTGGACCGTCTCAAACTGGTGATTGTAGCTGCAATGAATTATTTCCAATGTCTTCATATCTCGGGGGAAGTTCATGATTCTTCCTGGTAACAGCTTTTAAAATTTTCCCCAAGTGTTGCCGTTCCTTATTAACAATATTTTGAATCAAACGCAACACTCCCATAATAGCTAACATAATAATTATAATTATTATACACCATTGAATTAAAGATGCTACCCAACCAGAGATGTTCAATCCAAATGACTTTGCTAAAGCAGCCACCCAATTATGGGCACTTTCTTCTCTTTCTTCCTCAGTTGCACGTTCAATTTGCGTTAGCTGAGACAAATCACGTTCTGCCGCGGCTGTAACATTCGGAATATGTACACAACAATGATCAATCTTATCTCGTAAATAACCACATACTCCATGTTCTTTTAGCAACAGCATATCTAATGCCATTCTATTTTGCAGGGTCATTTTTGTGGTTGCCTGTAATTGTAAGTTTATTTCCTTAAATCCTTCTTTAGTCACTCTTGCTAGCCTTTCCGTTTGTCCTAACAACCGGTACAACATTTCTCTATTCCGATAAGTACTAATTGGAGCAAACAATGATTCTAAAGCCCAACCTAACTTCACACCGGATGATGGTTCTTGCCAATCATCATCATCCTTTATTTCTCTCTTCATTATCCATAAATTTTCTAATCTACCCTTAAATGGCGCTTTCTTCCAAATTGGGCAGAGAGTTGGTAACCCTAAAGTTATTTCAGTCACCAACCCATCCAAGGGGAGGTGAGTCGTCCATTGTCCATCACTTGTAACCCAAACTAAATTTCCTGTGCTCCTGATCGTAGTTCTACAATCTATTCTCACTCCGAATTGTATTACAGGTTCACTCATGGAGTATTTAATTCCTCTACAGGCACAACCTGTCCTTAATGCAAGGACCACAGGTGGAAAGGTAACTTCACTTTCGGGGTGTCACAAGTGTATACTTTTGTACAGTTCTAGACTGGGTGTTTTTCAGCTAACTTTCTTTTGCATTAGATTTTCTTGTGTTTCCTGTTGTGGCGCCTGGATTATTTGTATTGGTTGCATTTCGTCTTTTTCCAAATCTTTTAACTCTCTCCTGGCTCTGTTTCTTTTCTGCATAGGTTCTGATTTTGCAGTAACCTCTAATGCCCTTTTTCCATAATCAAAACTCTCTTTAATCCAAACAATACAGGTGTAGTTTCCTACATCTGTCTTACTTACATTTCGCAATGATAAAATCATAGTACCCCTTCGTGTATCACTATCCCATCGGATTGTAAACCCAGTTGACAATTTGGACTCATTCTTCTGCCAATAGCAACTAATGTCTTGGATTGAACTTCTCATATCTCCAACAAAATCACAAGTCAAATTTACATCCATTCGTTCTTCCATATGTACAGTAGCATATGTATGTATTATTTGAGCGAAACCATTACTTAATCCTACCCAGCATAGTATTACCAAGATGTAAATCTCAGTTTTGTAGGAGTGATCATTTTTACCCCCCATTGTGATGGTACCTTCTTCACTCTGGTATAATGAATCCAATTATCAATTCCTGCTACTTTCACAGCGGTAAATGTTATCAATAGCACCAAATAAAGTCCATGCCACTGTTCCTTTAAAGGCTCCGTTTGCCAATTTCGAACATACGCTTGGTCTCCTGGTTGATTCTCCAACGGCAAAGGGCGATTCCAGATGATCGCGGCACGTAAGGCTGTGAGTAATCTGCTTAAAGAAATTATATAACTATAAACATCTTGATCTCCTTGGAGGTGTAAATCTGCACTTCCCATTCCCTTCGTTGGTGCAGTATATGGCTTACCGTACAGAATTTCATAGGGACTTACAGACAACCCTTCTCTAGGTTTTATACGAATTCTCAATAAAGCAAGGGGCAATGCCTGTGGCCATTGGATTTGAGCTTCCTGGCATATCTTTTTAATTTGTCCTTTTAATGTTTGATTCATCCTTTCTACCTTTCCACTAGATTGTGGCCTCCATGGTGTATGTAAATCCCAGCTAATTCCAAGCATTTCACTAATTTCCTGTACTATTTTAGCTATAAAGTGTGGGCCTCGATCTGAAGAAATTCCTAAAGGTACCCCAAATCTAGGTATGATCTCTTTTAACAAAGTTTTTACTACTTCTCTAGCTTGATTCGTTCTACAGGGAAATGCTTCTAGCCACCCTGAAAAGGTACATACGTATACCAATAAATACTGAAACCCTTTTGATTTAGGTAATTCTGCAAAATCCACTTGCCAATAGTCACCTGGTTCTATTCCCACTTTCAAAGTTCCCATTTGAATTTGTTTTCGTATTACCGGATTATTCTTTAAACATACTGGACACTTCGCATTCACCCCTTTTGCTATTGTTAACATTTGTGCAGATATAATGCTCCGCTTTAAAAACTGCACCAATGCTTCTGCTCCCCAATGGCATTTATTATGTTCAGTTTGTATTATTCGTTTCATAATTGTAGCAGGCACTACTACTTGTCCATTACCTGTTACATACCATCCATGTGAATTCTTCTGTGCCTTTACCAAATCGGCTAATTTTTCATCTTCTTGGGTATAAAAGGGATTTACAGAGAGATGAGCAGTAATCGGGCTTACCTTAGTAGGTATTAGAGCTAATTCAGTCCATACTTGCCGTGCAGCAATTTTGGCTGCCTGGTCTGCCTTCATGTTTCCTTGTGCCACATCGCTGTCATCCCTCTGATGTCCTCGACAATGCATTACAGCCACTTGCTGAGGTAGTACCACAGCCTCTAATAACTGTAAGATCTCGGTTCGATATTTAATAATACTACCTTGAGCCGTCAACAATCCTCTTTCCTTCCATAAAGCTCCATGTATATGTATTATTCCAAAAGCGTATTTAGAATCTGTCCAAATATTCACTCTCTTATCCGTACTCGGTATTAAAGCCCGAATTAGAGCGACCAGTTCTGCCTTTTGCGCTGACGTTCCTGGCATTAATGCCTTTGCTTCAATTACTTCAAGCTTAGTAACCACAGCATATCCAGAATATCGTGTTCCATTCTCAACAAAGCTGCTACCGTCTGTAAATAATGTCCAGTCAGGATTTACAAGGGGAATATCTTTCAGATCTACCCTACTGGCGTAAGTTTGTTCGATCACCTCAATACAATCATGTTCCAGCTCGCCTTCCTCTATTTTGCTACCTAAAAATTCAGCGGGATTCAAACATGTTGTTATCTTTAAAAATATATCATCCTGTTCTCTCAATATTGCTTGATATTTCAACATTCTACCGGATGACAACCAATGACCCCCCCTTTTGTTCCAAAACTGCAATCACCATGTGGGGCACAAATACTTCCATTTTTGTTCCCAATGTCAATTTTCTAGCTTCTTGGACTAACATTACAGTAGCAGCCACTGCTCGGAGGCAAGAAGGCCATCCGGCACTTACCGTATCCAACTGCTTGGAAAAATAGCCCACCGGTCTCTTCCATGATCCAATTCGTTGAGTTAAAACTCCAAGCGCTAGTCGTTGCCGCTCATGTACAAAGAGTTGAAATGTTTTTGTCAAATCAGGCAATCCTAATGCTGGGGCTTCTTGCAGAGCCTGTTTTAAGTCTTGAAAAGCCCTTTTACACTCTAAACTCCAAACTAATTGTGGCTCTTTTAAAGCTGCATACAGTGGTTTGGCTAACAGTCCATAATTCAAAATCCAGAGTCTGCACCACCCTGTCATTCCTAGAAAAGTTCGTAACTCGTGCAAATTTCTAGGTTCAGGGATGGCACAAATCGCTTGTATTCTATTCACCCCCAACCGTCTTTGTCCTTGGGAAATTTCACATCCCAGATATATCACTTTTTCCCGGGCAATTTGGGCTTTTTCCTTAGAAACTCGATAACCGCTCTGTCCCAGTAAATTTAATAACGCAACTGTAACAGTAATGCAGTTTTCATACCTTTCTGTCGCCACAAAAATGTCATCCACATATTGCAACAATAAGTATGCTTTTGATGGTAATTGAAAATATCCTTGCTCCTTCCAATCCTCCAGTTCTCGTGCCAGCTGATTCCCAAACATTGTAGGACTGTTTTTGAAGCCTTGTGGTAACCTGGTCCAGGTCAGCTGTCGTTTTCGTCCTGTATCCGGATTTTCCCATTCAAACGCAAATAATTTCCTACTTTGTAATGCCAATGGGATGCAGAAGAAAGCATCTTTTAAATCAATTACAGAAAAGTATCTAAATTGTTCTGCCACAGATGTTAACAATGTATAAGGATTTGCTACTACTGGATGTATATCTTTAACTATTTCGTTTACAGCTCTTAAATCTTGAACTAACCTATAATCTCCGTTAGGTTTTCTTATAGGAAATATTGGTGTATTATATTCAGATTCACATTCTTCTAACACATTGTGCATCAAAAATTTTGCAATTAATGGTGCTACCCCTTTCCTAGCTTCTAACTGTATAGGATATTGTCTAACTCTTACCGGTTGGACACCTTCTTTCAATTCTACTATGACAGGTTTTGCTGCTTTCGCTAATCCCGGTACTTGTGTCTCCCATACCCATGGTACTACAGCGTTTTCTACCTCTATTGGTATTGTTGTATTAGCTATTTCTTTTACTATAAATATTCTAGCTATTTCTTCCTCAGGTATCTGCAACTTAGCTTTTCCATTTTCAAATATTATTTTAGCATTAAATCTTGACAATAAATCTCGTCCTAACAAAGATGTAGGACAATCCGGTACATAGAGAAATTCATGATCTAATTCTTTACCCCTAAAATTTAGATGCAATGGCCGCAGAAAGGGCCGTTGCTCTGTTTTTCCTGTAGCTCCTACCACAGTTATCATCGTATCTCCTATCTTTCCTAAACAAGTATTTAAAACAGAATAAGTTGCCCCAGTATCTACCAATAATTGTTTCTCTTCCCCATCAATTTCTGTTGTCACTTTTAATCCATCACTTAGTCAGCTACTATGTTGCCCCAAATGTCCTAACATCATTGTTTCTGCCATTGGTGTTCCTCCTACTGAAGTCTGCTGGGCCAAATTCATTTTCACTGGGCACTCATTTTTCCAATGTCCCTGTTGTCTGCAAAACGCACACTGATTTATCCCTAGCTGATTTTGAGGTATTCCCCGCATGCCTCCTACCCTGTATCCTCCTCGACCTCGTCCTCTACTTCTGCCTCTTATTCCTTGATTTACTCGTTGTAACATTGCTAATAATCCTGCCTGATTTCTCTTTGTGGTTTGTTTTTTTTTCCTATTATTGTACACTTTCCAGCTGATTGCTTCCAAATTACTAAATCTCCTGGGGAAAAAGGAACTTTCCCATATACTTTATCAGTCCCCGAAATTGCCTCTCGTAAAGGGGCTAATAATACTTTACTGTTTTGCTCTTGTTCCTTCCTCCCTTGTCTTGTTCTCTGTGCAATTGGGGTTCGTTGCGCTTGTCTTGGGCATGATGAATGCCCTGGCGAACCCTTCGGTGTTAACTTAATCTGGATCGCTCCAGTATTAATTGATTCTGACGGT
The DNA here is from genome assembly GCF_036417845.1 of Apteryx mantelli. Classification (NCBI taxonomy): domain Eukaryota; kingdom Metazoa; phylum Chordata; class Aves; order Apterygiformes; family Apterygidae; genus Apteryx; species Apteryx mantelli. The sequence goes on from NW_027118468.1 coordinate 363,711, forward strand.
TTTACCGCCTTAATACTATCAGTATCACTATCGTCCCCTGCATCTATATCGGACATCACAGGGGCCATCGGTGATGCTAAAAGTGATACCTCCTCTGGCTCTCTTATTGAATTTTGTATTGCCAAACAAGTCATACACTTCTTATTACCTACACATCCTTCACATTTTGTTTTATCTTTTTTTCGGGATGTACCAACAACATTCCACATTCTCTCTGCATATCTGGATGATTACGTATATCATAAAATAGATCAACATATGGTACTTCATCCCATTTTTCAAGTTCTTAACAATATCTCATTAATGGACCTATAACACCCGGATCTAAACTTCCGTGTTCAGGCCACCGGGGTCCATCATACTCATATTGTGGCCACCAATTCGTACAATAATCTATAAATCGACTTTTACTCATACTCTGAAAATATCCCGCACTTTTCCAATGCTTTAATAAACATCCTAACGGAGAATTATCCGGTATTACCATGGTCTTACACACTCACTCCACACACACACACACTAAATCTACGGGGTAGAAAACGGAAAGATAGCCTCTGATGGGAAACAAAAGACCAAACCAAACTCACGAGACAGCCACGTATGTCCGTGAGTGCTGGACCTGCGGGGCTTTCGCTCCGTCTGACGGCCAGCGCCTAGGCTTCCACAGACCAGACCTCGAGCTCGTTAGCCCAACCTTGCGTGAATCGCCGTCGCGTCTTATTAGGCAGGCACCCGACCAAATATTACAATAAAGCACCTTCGGGCTTACCACTTTGGGACGTCAGGAGCAGCGCAGAGCGGGCGCAGCCGATGGCTCCCCGAGAATTCCTCGGTGCCGGCACAGAGCAAAATCGGAAAGCGAACCGTCAACACTACTCCCGAAGTCCCATCTGGGTCGCCAGAAAACTGTTGCCCGTAAAGAAACACATAACTACGAAAGCAGTTATATGCGGTGCTTTATTCGGGGCCCGGGGTCTCAGGGACTCATGTCCAAAGCTGAGAATCCCAAATCCCCGTTTAACTTGGTTAATATTTATAGTGTTCGGTTACGTAACATAATCAACAGAATTGCTAAGCTACTTGATTGTTTCCCATTTATAGTTTCTTCAGTTACTGTTGCCAAGATTTGCTTATCATTTACCTAGTTCATCAGATTGTGCTGTACCTAGTTCATCAGATTGTGCTGTACCCAGTTCATCAGATTGTACTGTACCCACTTCATCAGATTGTACTGTACCCACTTCATCAGATTGTACTGTACCCAACACCTGCAATTATACCTTCATCTTGTCTACCAAGTATAACCTATTCTAATCAATATAATGTAACAATTCCCCCCTTTGAAAATACTTCAAGTCTTCCAGACTGCAAGGATTTTCATCATCAGTTCCGCAGATTTCCATATTCTTTGGACCGTCTCAAACTGGTGATTGTAGCTGCAATGAATTATTTCCAATGTCTTCATATCTCGGGGGAAGTTCATGATTCTTCCTGGTAACAGCTTTTAAAATTTTCCCCAAGTGTTGCCGTTCCTTATTAACAATATTTTGAATCAAACGCAACACTCCCATAATAGCTAACATAATAATTATAATTATTATACACCATTGAATTAAAGATGCTACCCAACCAGAGATGTTCAATCCAAATGACTTTGCTAAAGCAGCCACCCAATTATGGGCACTTTCTTCTCTTTCTTCCTCAGTTGCACGTTCAATTTGCGTTAGCTGAGACAAATCACGTTCTGCCGCGGCTGTAACATTCGGAATATGTACACAACAATGATCAATCTTATCTCGTAAATAACCACATACTCCATGTTCTTTTAGCAACAGCATATCTAATGCCATTCTATTTTGCAGGGTCATTTTTGTGGTTGCCTGTAATTGTAAGTTTATTTCCTTAAATCCTTCTTTAGTCACTCTTGCTAGCCTTTCCGTTTGTCCTAACAACCGGTACAACATTTCTCTATTCCGATAAGTACTAATTGGAGCAAACAATGATTCTAAAGCCCAACCTAACTTCACACCGGATGATGGTTCTTGCCAATCATCATCATCCTTTATTTCTCTCTTCATTATCCATAAATTTTCTAATCTACCCTTAAATGGCGCTTTCTTCCAAATTGGGCAGAGAGTTGGTAACCCTAAAGTTATTTCAGTCACCAACCCATCCAAGGGGAGGTGAGTCGTCCATTGTCCATCACTTGTAACCCAAACTAAATTTCCTGTGCTCCTGATCGTAGTTCTACAATCTATTCTCACTCCGAATTGTATTACAGGTTCACTCATGGAGTATTTAATTCCTCTACAGGCACAACCTGTCCTTAATGCAAGGACCACAGGTGGAAAGGTAACTTCACTTTCGGGGTGTCACAAGTGTATACTTTTGTACAGTTCTAGACTGGGTGTTTTTCAGCTAACTTTCTTTTGCATTAGATTTTCTTGTGTTTCCTGTTGTGGCGCCTGGATTATTTGTATTGGTTGCATTTCGTCTTTTTCCAAATCTTTTAACTCTCTCCTGGCTCTGTTTCTTTTCTGCATAGGTTCTGATTTTGCAGTAACCTCTAATGCCCTTTTTCCATAATCAAAACTCTCTTTAATCCAAACAATACAGGTGTAGTTTCCTACATCTGTCTTACTTACATTTCGCAATGATAAAATCATAGTACCCCTTCGTGTATCACTGTCCCATCGGATTGTAAACCCAGTTGACAATTTGGACTCATTCTTCTGCCAATAGCAACTAATGTCTTGGATTGAACTTCTCATATCTCCAACAAAATCACAAGTCAAATTTACATCCATTCGTTCTTCTACATGTACAGTAGCATATGTATGTATTATTTGAGCGAAACCATTACTTAATCCTACCCAGCATAGTATTACCAAGATGTAAATCTCAGTTTTGTAGGAGTGATCATTTTTACCCCCCATTGTGATGGTACCTTCTTCACTCTGGTATAATGAATCCAATTATCAATTCCTGCTACTTTCACAGCGGTAAATGTTATCAATAGTACCAAATAAAGTCCATGCCACTGTTCCTTTAAAGGCTCCGTTTGCCAATTTCGAACATACGCTTGGTCTCCTGGTTGATTCTCCAACGGCAAAGGGCGATTCCAGATGATCGCGGCACGTAAGGCTGTGAGTAATCTGCTTAAAGAAATTATATAACTATAAACATCTTGATCTCCTTGGAGGTGTAAATCTGCACTTCCCATTCCCTTCGTTGGTGCAGTATATGGCTTACCGTACAGAATTTCATAGGGACTTACAGACAACCCTTCTCTAGGTTTTATACGAATTCTCAATAAAGCAAGGGGCAATGCCTGTGGCCATTGGATTTGAGCTTCCTGGCATATCTTTTTAATTTGTCCTTTTAATGTTTGATTCATCCTTTCTACCTTTCCACTAGATTGTGGCCTCCACGGTGTATGTAAATCCCAGCTAATTCCAAGCATTTCACTAATTTCCTGTACTATTTTAGCTATAAAGTGTGGGCCTCGATCTGAAGAAATTCCTAAAGGTACCCCAAATCTAGGTATGATCTCTTTTAACAAAGTTTTTACTACTTCTCTAGCTTGATTCGTTCTACAGGGAAATGCTTCTAGCCACCCTGAAAAGGTACATACGTATACCAATAAATACTTAAACCCTTTTGATTTAGGTAATTCTGCAAAATCCACTTGCCAATAGTCACCTGGTTCTATTCCCACTTTCAAAGTTCCCATTTGAATTTGTTTTCGTATTACCGGATTATTCTTTAAACATACTGGACACTTCGCATTCACCCCTTTTGCTATTGTTAACATTTGTGCAGATATAATGCTCCGCTTTAAAAACTGCACCAATGCTTCTGCTCCCCAATGGCATTTATTATGTTCAGTTTGTATTATTCGTTTCATAATTGTAGCAGGCACTACTACTTGTCCATTACCTGTTACATACCATCCATGTGAATTCTTCTGTGCCTTTACCAAATCGGCTAATTTTTCATCTTCTTGGGTATAAAAGGGATTTACAGAGAGATGAGCAGTAATCGGGCTTACCTTAGTAGGTATTAGAGCTAATTCAGTCCATACTTGCCGTGCAGCAATTTTGGCTGCCTGGTCTGCCTTCATGTTTCCTTGTGCCACATCGCTGTCATCCCTCTGATGTCCTCGACAATGCATTACAGCCACTTGCTGAGGTAGTACCACAGCCTCTAATAACTGTAAGATCTCGGTTCGATATTTAATAATACTACCTTGAGCCGTCAACAATCCTCTTTCCTTCCATAAAGCTCCATGTATATGTATTATTCCAAAAGCGTATTTAGAATCTGTCCAAATATTCACTCTCTTATCCGTACTCGGTATTAAAGCCCGAATTAGAGCGACCAGTTCTGCCTTTTGCGCTGACGTTCCTGGCATTAATGCCTTTGCTTCAATTACTTCAAGCTTAGTAACCACAGCATATCCAGAATATCGTGTTCCATTCTCAACAAAGCTGCTACCGTCTGTAAATAATGTCCAGTCAGGATTTACAAGGGGAATATCTTTCAGATCTACCCTACTGGCGTAAGTTTGTTCGATCACCTCAATACAATCATGTTCCAGCTCGCCTTCCTCTATTTTGCTACCTAAAAATTCAGCGGGATTCAAACATGTTGTTATCTTTAAAAATATATCATCCTGTTCTCTCAATATTGCTTGATATTTCAACATTCTACCGGATGACAACCAATGACCCCCCCTTTTGTTCCAAAACTGCAATCACCATGTGGGGCACAAATACTTCCATTTTTGTTCCCAATGTCAATTTTCTAGCTTCTTGGACTAACATTACAGTAGCAGCCACTGCTCGGAGGCAAGAAGGCCATCCGGCACTTACCGTATCCAACTGCTTGGAAAAATAGCCCACCGGTCTCTTCCATGATCCAATTCGTTGAGTTAAAACTCCAAGCGCTAGTCGTTGCCGCTCATGTACAAAGAGTTGAAATGTTTTTGTCAAATCAGGCAATCCTAATGCTGGGGCTTCTTGCAGAGCCTGTTTTAAGTCTTGAAAAGCCCTTTTACACTCTAAACTCCAAACTAATTGTGGCTCTTTTAAAGCTGCATACAGTGGTTTGGCTAACAGTCCATAATTCAAAATCCAGAGTCTGCACCACCCTGTCATTCCTAGAAAAGTTCGTAACTCGTGCAAATTTCTAGGTTCAGGGATGGCACAAATCGCTTGTATTCTATTCACCCCCAACCGTCTTTGTCCTTGGGAAATTTCACATCCCAGATATATCACTTTTTCCCGGGCAATTTGGGCTTTTTCCTTAGAAACTCGATAACCGCTCTGTCCCAGTAAATTTAATCACGCAACTGTAACAGTAATGCAGTTTTCATACCTTTCTGTCGCCACGAAAATGTCATCCACATATTGCAACAATAAGTATGCTTTTGATGGTAATTGAAAATATCCTTGCTCCTTCCAATCCTCCAGTTCTCGTGCCAGCTGATTCCCAAACATTGTAGGACTGTTTTTGAAGCCTTGTGGTAACCTGGTCCAGGTCAGCTGTCGTTTTCGTCCTGTATCCGGATTTTCCCATTCAAACGCAAATAATTTCCTACTTTGTAATGCCAATGGGATGCAGAAGAAAGCATCTTTTAAATCAATTACAGAAAAGTATCTAAATTGTTCTGCCACAGATGTTAACAATGTATAAGGATTTGCTACTACTGGATGTATATCTTTAACTATTTCGTTTACAGCTCTTAAATCTTGAACTAACCTATAATCTCCGTTAGGTTTTCTTATAGGAAATATTGGTGTATTATATTCAGATTCACATTCTTCTAACACATTGTGCATCAAAAATTTTGCAATTAATGGTGCTACCCCTTTCCTAGCTTCTAACTGTATAGGATATTGTCTAACTCTTACCGGTTGGACACCTTCTTTCAATTCTACTATGACAGGTTTTGCTGCTTTCGCTAATCCCGGTACTTGTGTCTCCCATACCCATGGTACTACAGCGTTTTCTACCTCTATTGGTATTGTTGTATTAGCTATTTCTTTTACTATAAATATTCTAGCTATTTCTTCCTCAGGTATCTGCAACTTAGCTTTTCCATTTTCAAATATTATTTTAGCATTAAATCTTGACAATAAATCTCGTCCTAACAAAGATGTAGGACAATCCGGTACATAGAGAAATTCATGATCTAATTCTTTACCCCTAAAATTTAGATGCAATGGCCGCAGAAAGGGCCGTTGCTCTGTTTTTCCTGTAGCTCCTACCACAGTTATCATCGTATCTCCTATCTTTCCTAAACAAGTATTTAAAACAGAATAAGTTGCCCCAGTATCTACCAATAATTGTTTCTCTTCCCCATCAATTTCTGTTGTCACTTTTAATCCATCACTTAGTCAGCTACTATGTTGCCCCAAATGTCCTAACATCATTGTTTCTGCCATTGGTGTTCCTCCTACTGAAGTCTGCTGGGCCAAATTCATTTTCACTGGGCACTCATTTTTCCAATGTCCCTGTTGTCTGCAAAACGCACACTGATTTATCCCTAGCTGATTTTGAGGTATTCCCCGCATGCCTCCTACCCTGTATCCTCCTCGACCTCGTCCTCTACTTCTGCCTCTTATTCCTTGATTTACTCGTTGTAACATTGCTAATAATCCTGCCTGATTTCTCTTTGTGGTTTGTTTTTTTTTTTTTTTTTCCCTATTATTGTACACTTTCCAGCTGATTGCTTCCAAATTACTAAATCTCCTGGGGAAAAAGGAACTTTCCCATATACTTTATCAGTCCCCGAAATTGCCTCTCGTAAAGGGGCTAATAATACTTTACTGTTTTGCTCTTGTTCCTTCCTCCCTTGTCTTGTTCTCTGTGCAATTGGGGTTCGTTGCGCTTGTCTTGGGCATGATGAATGCCCTGGCGAACCCTTCGGTGTTAACTTAATCTGGATCGCTCCAGTATTAATTGATTCTGACGGTTTTACCGCCTTAATACTATCAGTATCACTATCGTCCCCTGCATCTATATCGGACATCACAGGGGCCGTCGGTGATGCTAAAAGTGATACCTCCTCTGGCTCTCTTATTGAATTTTGTATTGCCAAACAAGTCATACACTTCTTATTACCTACACATCCTTCACATTTTGTTTTATCTTTTTTTCGGGATGTACCAACAACATTCCACATTCTCTCTGCATATCTGGATGATTACGTATATCATAAAATAGATCAACATATGGTACTTCATCCCATTTTTCAAGTTCTTAACAATATCTCATTAATGGACCTATAACACCCGGATCTAAACTTCCGTGTTCAGGCCACCGGGGTCCATCATACTCATATTGTGGCCACCAATTCGTACAATAATCTATAAATCGACTTTTACTCATACTCTGAAAATATCCCGCACTTTTCCAATGCTTTAATAAACATCCTAACGGAGAATTATCCGGTATTACCATGGTCTTACACATTCACTCCACACACACACACTAAATCTACGGGGTAGAAAACGGAAAGATAGCCTCTGATGGGAAACAAAAGACCAAACCAAACTCACGAGACAGCCACGTATGTCCGTGAGTGCTGGACCTGTGGGGCTTTCGCTCCGTCTGACGGCCAGCGCCTAGGCTTCCACAGACCAGACCTCGAGCTCGTTAGCCCAACCTTGCGTGAATCGCCGTCACGTCTTATTAGGCAGGCACCCGACCAAATATTACAATAAAGCACCTTCGGGCTTACCACTTTGGGACGTCAGGAGCAGCGCAGAGCGGGCGCAGCCGATGGCTCCCCGAGAATTCCTCGGTGCCGGCACGGAGCAAAATCGGAAAGCGAACCGTCAACACTACTCCCGAAGTCCCATCTGGGTCGCCAGAAAACTGTTGCCCGTAAAGAAACACATAACTACGAAAGCAGTTATATGCGGTGCTTTATTCGGGGCCCGGGGTCTCAGGGACTCATGTCCAAAGCTGAGAATCCCAAATCCCCGTTTAACTTGGTTAATATTTATAGTGTTCGGTTACGTAACATAATCAACAGAATTGCTAAGCTACATGATTGTTTCCCATTTATAGTTTCTTCAGTTACTGTTGCCAAGATTTGCTTATCATTTACCTAGTTCATCAGATTGTGCTGTACCTAGTTCATCAGATTGTACTGTACCCAACACCTGCAATTATACCTTCATCTTGTCTACCAAGTATAACCTATTCTAATCAATATAATGTAACCATTCCCCCCTTTGAAAATACTTCAAGTCTTCCAGACTGCAAGGATTTTCATCATCAGTTCCGCAGATTTCCATATTCTTTGGACCGTCTCAAACTGGTGATTGTAGCTGCAATGAATTATTTCCAATGTCTTCATATCTCGGGGGAAGTTCATGATTCTTCCTGGTAACAGCTTTTAAAATTTTCCCCAAGTGTTGCCGTTCCTTATTAACAATATTTTGAATCAAACGCAACACTCCCATAATAGCTAACATAATAATTATAATTATTATACACCATTGAATTAAAGATGCTACCCAACCAGAGATGTTCAATCCAAATGACTTTGCTAAAGCAGCAACCCAATTATGGGTACTTTCTTCTCTTTCTTCCTCAGTTGCATGTTCAATTTGCGTTAGCTGAGACAAATCACGTTCTACCGCGGCTGTAACATTCGGAATATGTACACAACAATGATCAATCTTATCTCGTAAATAACCACATACTCCATGTTCTTTTAGCAACAGCATATCTAATGCCATTCTATTTTGCAGGGTCATTTTTGTGGTTGCCTGTAATTGTAAGTTTATTTCCTTAAATCCTTCTTTAGTCACTCTTGCTAGCCTTTCCGTTTGTCCTAACAACCGGTACAACATTTCTCTATTCCGATAAGTACTAATTGGAGCAAACAATGATTCTAAAGCCCAACCTAACTTCACACCGGATGATGGTTCTTGCCAATCATCATCATCCTTTATTTCTCTCTTCATTATCCATAAATTTTCTAATCTACCCTTAAATGGCGCTTTCTTCCAAATTGGGCAGAGAGTTGGTAACCCTAAAGTTATTTCAGTCACCAACCCATCCAAGGGGAGGTGAGTCGTCCATTGTCCATCACTTGTAACCCAAACTAAATTTCCTGTGCTCCTGATCGTAGTTCTACAATCTATTCCCACTCCGAATTGTATTACAGGTTCACTCATGGAGTATTTAATTCCTCTACAGGCACAACCTGTCCTTAATGCAAGGACCACAGGTGGAAAGGTAACTTCACTTTCGGGGTGTCACAAGTGTATACTTTTGTACAGTTCTAGACTGGGTGTTTTTCAGCTAACTTTCTTTTGCATTAGATTTTCTTGTGTTTCCTGTTGTGGCGCCTGGATTATTTGTATTGGTTGCATTTCGTCTTTTTCCAAATCTTTTAACTCTCTCCTGGCTCTGTTTCTTTTCTGCATAGGTTCTGATTTTGCAGTAACCTCTAATGCCCTTTTTCCATAATCAAAACTCTCTTTAATCCAAACAATACAGGTGTAGTTTCCTACATCTGTCTTACTTACATTTCGCAATGATAAAATCATAGTACCCCTTCGTGTATCACTGTCCCATCGGATTGTAAACCCAGTTGACAATTTGGACTCATTCTTCTGCCAATAGCAACTAATGTCTTGGATTGAACTTCTCATATCTCCAACAAAATCACAAGTCAAATTTACATCCATTCGTTCTTCTACATGTACAGTAGCATATGTATGTATTATTTGAGCGAAACCATTACTTAATCCTACCCAGCATAGTATTACCAAGATGTAAATCTCAGTTTTGTAGGAGTGATCATTTTTACCCCCCATTGTGATGGTACCTTCTTCACTCTGGTATAATGAATCCAATTATCAATTCCTGCTACTTTCACAGCGGTAAATGTTATCAATAGTACCAAATAAAGTCCATGCCACTGTTCCTTTAAAGGCTCCGTTTGCCAATTTCGAACATACGCTTGGTCTCCTGGTTGATTCTCCAACGGCAAAGGGCGATTCCAGATGATCGCGGCACGTAAGGCTGTGAGTAATCTGCTTAAAGAAATTATATAACTATAAACATCTTGATCTCCTTGGAGGTGTAAATCTGCACTTCCCATTCCCTTCGTTGGTGCAGTATATGGCTTACCGTACAGAATTTCATAGGGACTTACAGACAACCCTTCTCTAGGTTTTATACGAATTCTCAATAAAGCAAGGGGCAATGCCTGTGGCCATTGGATTTGAGCTTCCTGGCATATCTTTTTAATTTGTCCTTTCAATGTTTGATTCATCCTTTCTACCTTTCCACTAGATTGTGGCCTCCACGGTGTATGTAAATCCCAGCTAATTCCAAGCATTTCACTAATTTCCTGTACTATTTTAGCTATAAAGTGTGGGCCTCGATCTGAAGAAATTCCTAAAGGTACCCCAAATCTAGGTATGATCTCTTTTAACAAAGTTTTTACTACTTCTCTAGCTTGATTCGTTCTACAGGGAAATGCTTCTAGCCACCCTGAAAAGGTACATACGTATACCAATAAATACTTAAACCCTTTTGATTTAGGTAATTCTGCAAAATCCACTTGCCAATAGTCACCTGGTTCTATTCCCACTTTCAAAGTTCCCATTTGAATTTGTTTTCGTATTACCGGATTATTCTTTAAACATACTGGACACTTCGCATTCACCCCTTTTGCTATTGTTAACATTTGTGCAGATATAATGCTCCGCTTTAAAAACTGCACCAATGCTTCTGCTCCCCAATGGCATTTATTATGTTCAGTTTGTATTATTCGTTTCATAATTGTAGCAGGCACTACTACTTGTCCATTACCTGTTACATACCATCCATGTGAATTCTTCTGTGCCTTTACCAAATCGGCTAATTTTTCATCTTCTTGGGTATAAAAGGGATTTACAGAGAGATGAGCAGTAATCGGGCTTACCTTAGTAGGTATTAGAGCTAATTCAGTCCATACTTGCCGTGCAGCAATTTTGGCTGCCTGGTCTGCCTTCATGTTTCCTTGTGCCACATCGCTGTCATCCCTCTGATGTCCTCGACAATGCATTACAGCCACTTGCTGAGGTAGTACCACAGCCTCTAATAACTGTAAGATCTCGGTTCGATATTTAGTAATACTACCTTGAGCCGTCAACAATCCTCTTTCCTTCCATAAAGCTCCATGTATATGTATTATTCCAAAAGCGTATTTAGAATCTGTCCAAATATTCACTCTCTTATCCGTACTCGGTATTAAAGCCCGAATTAGAGCGACCAGTTCTGCCTTTTGCGCTGACGTTCCTGGCATTAATGCCTTTGCTTCAATTACTTCAAGCTTAGTAACCACAGCATATCCAGAATATCGTGTTCCATTCTCAACAAAGCTGCTACCGTCTGTAAATAATGTCCAGTCAGGATTTACAAGGGGAATATCTTTCAGATCTACCCTACTGGCGTAAGTTTGTTCGATCACCTCAATACAATCATGTTCCAGCTCGCCTTCCTCTATTTTGCTACCTAAAAATTCAGCGGGATTCAAACATGTTGTTATCTTTAAAAATATATCATCCTGTTCTCTCAATATTGCTTGATATTTCAACATTCTACCGGATGACAACCAATGACCCCCCCTTTTGTTCCAAAACTGCAATCACCATGTGGGGCACAAATACTTCCATTTTTGTTCCCAATGTCAATTTTCTAGCTTCTTGGACTAACATTACAGTAGCAGCCACTGCTCGGAGGCAAGAAGGCCATCCGGCACTTACCGTATCCAACTGCTTGGAAAAATAGCCCACCGGTCTCTTCCATGATCCAATTCGTTGAGTTAAAACTCCAAGCGCTAGTCGTTGCCGCTCATGTACAAAGAGTTGAAATGTTTTTGTCAAATCAGGCAATCCTAATGCTGGGGCTTCTTGCAGAGCCCGTTTTAAGTCTTGAAAAGCCCTTTTACACTCTAAACTCCAAACTAATTGTGGCTCTTTTAAAGCTGCATACAGTGGTTTGGCTAACAGTCCATAATTCAAAATCCAGAGTCTGCACCACCCTGTCATTCCTAGAAAAGTTCGTAACTCGTGCAAATTTCTAGGTTCAGGGATGGCACAAATCGCTTGTATTCTATTCACCCCCAACCGTCTTTGTCCTTGGGAAATTTCACATCCCAGATATATCACTTTTTCCCGGGCAATTTGGGCTTTTTCCTTAGAAACTCGATAACCGCTCTGTCCCAGTAAATTTAGTCACGCAACTGTAACAGTAATGCAGTTTTCATACCTTTCTGTCGCCACAAAAATGTCATCCACATATTGCAACAATAAGTATGCTTTTGATGGTAATTGAAAATATCCTTGCTCCTTCCAATCCTCCAGTTCTCGTGCCAGCTGATTCCCAAATATTGTAGGACTGTTTTTGAAGCCTTGTGGTAACCTGGTCCAGGTCAGCTGTCGTTTTCGTCCTGTATCCGGATTTTCCCATTCAAACGCAAATAATTTCCTACTTTGTAATGCCAATGGGATGCAGAAGAAAGCATCTTTTAAATCAATTACAGAAAAGTATCTAAATTGTTCTGCCACAGATGTTAACAATGTATAAGGATTTGCTACTACTGGATGTATATCTTTAACTATTTCGTTTACAGCTCTTAAATCTTGAACTAACCTATAATCTCCGTTAGGTTTTCTTATAGGAAATATCGGTGTATTATATTCAGATTCACATTCTTCTAACACATTGTGCATCAAAAATTTTGCAATTAATGGTGCTACCCCTTTCCTAGCTTCTAACTGTATAGGATATTGTCTAACTCTTACCGGTTGGACACCTTCTTTCAATTCTACTATGACAGGTTTTGCTGCTTTCGCTAATCCCGGTACTTGTGTCTCCCATACCCATGGTACTACAGCGTTTTCTACCTCTATTGGTATTGTTGTATTAGCTATTTCTTTTACTATAAATATTCTAGCTATTTCTTCCTCAGGTATCTGCAACTTAGCTTTTCCATTTTCAAATATTATTTTAGCATTAAATCTTGACAATAAATCTCGTCCTAACAAAGATGTAGGACAATCCGGTACATAGAGAAATTCATGATCTAATTCTTTACCCCTAAAATTTAGATGCAATGGCCGCAGAAAGGGCCGTTGCTCTGTTTTTCCTGTAGCTCCTACCACAGTTATCATCGTATCTCCTATCTTTCCTAAACAAGTATTTAAAACAGAATAAGTTGCCCCAGTATCTACCAATAATTGTTTCTCTTCCCCATCAATTTCTGTTGTCACTTTTAATCCATCACTTAGTCAGCTACTATGTTGCCCCAAATGTCCTAACATCATTGTTTCTGCCATTGGTGTTCCTCCTACTGAAGTCTGCTGGGCCAAATTCATTTTCACTGGGCACTCATTTTTCCAATGTCCCTGTTGTCTGCAAAACGCACACTGATTTATCCCTAGCTGATTTTGAGGTATTCCCCGCATGCCTCCTACCCTGTATCCTCCTCGACCTCGTCCTCTACTTCTGCCTCTTATTCCTTGATTTACTCGTTGTAACATTGCTAATAATCCTGCCTGATTTCTCTTTGTGGTTTGTTTTTTTTTTTTTTTTTTTTTTTCCTATTATTGTACACTTTCCAGCTGATTGCTTCCAAATTACTAAATCTCCTGGGGAAAAAGGAACTTTCCCATATACTTTATCAGTCCCCGAAATTGCCTCTCGTAAAGGGGCTAATAATACTTTACTGTTTTGCTCTTGTTCCTTCCTCCCTTGTCTTGTTCTCTGTGCAATTGGGGTTCGTTGCGCTTGTCTTGGGCATGATGAATGCCCTGGCGAACCCTTCGGTGTTAACTTAATCTGGATCGCTCCAGTATTAATTGATTCTGACGGTTTTACCGCCTTAATACTATCAGTATCACTATCGTCCCCTGCATCTATATCGGACATCACAGGGGCCGTCGGTGATGCTAAAAGTGATACCTCCTCTGGCTCTCTTATTGAATTTTGTATTGCCAAACAAGTCATACGCTTCTTATTACCTACACATCCTCCACGTTTTGTTTTATCTTTTTTTCGGGATGTACCAACAACATTCCACATTCTCTCTGCATATCTGGATGATTACGTATATCATAAAATAGATCAACATATGGTACTTCATCCCATTTTTCAAGTTCTTAACAATATCTCATTAATGGACCTATAACACCCGGATCTAAACTTCCGTGTTCAGGCCACCGGGGTCCATCATACTCATATTGTGGCCACCAATTCGTACAATAATCTATAAATCGACTTTTACTCATACTCTGAAAATATCCCGCACTTTTCCAATGCTTTAATAAACATCCTAACGGAGAATTATCCGGTATTACCATGGTCTTACACACTCACTCCACACACACACACACTAAATCTACGGGGTAGAAAACGGAAAGATAGCCTCTGATGGGAAACAAAAGACCAAACCAAACTCACGAGACAGCCACGTATGTCCGTGAGTGCTGGACCTGCGGGGCTTTCGCTCCGTCTGACGGCCAGCGCCTAGGCTTCCACAGACCAGACCTCGAGCTCGTTAGCCCAACCTTGCGTGAATCGCCGTCACGTCTTATTAGGCAGGCACCCGACCAAATATTACAATAAAGCACCTTCGGGCTTACCACTTTGGGACGTCAGGAGCAGCGCAGAGCGGGCGCAGCCGATGGCTCCCCGAGAATTCCTCGGTGCCGGCACGGAGCAAAATCGGAAAGCGAACCGTCAACACTACTCCCGAAGTCCCATCTGGGTCGCCAGAAAACTGTTGCCCGTAAAGAAACACATAACTACGAAAGCAGTTATATGCGGTGCTTTATTCGGGGCCCGGGGTCTCAGGGACTCATGTCCAAAGCTGAGAATCCCAAATCCCCGTTTAACTTGGTTAATATTTATAGTGTTCGGTTACGTAACATAATCAACAGAATTGCTAAGCTACATGATTGTTTCCCATTTATAGTTTCTTCAGTTACTGTTGCCAAGATTTGCTTATCATTTACCTAGTTCATCAGATTGTGCTGTACCCAGTTCATCAGATTGTACTGTACCCACTTCATCAGATTGTACTGTACCCAACACCTGCAATTATACCTTCATCTTGTCTACCAAGTATAACCTATTCTAATCAATATAATGTAACAATTCCCCCCTTTGAAAATACTTCAAGTCTTCCAGACTGCAAGGATTTTCATCATCAGTTCCGCAGATTTCCATATTCTTTGGACCGTCTCAAACTGGTGATTGTAGCTGCAATGAATTATTTCCAATGTCTTCATATCTCGGGGGAAGTTCATGATTCTTCCTGGTAACAGCTTTTAAAATTTTCCCCAAGTGTTGCCGTTCCTTATTAACAATATTTTGAATCAAACGCAACACTCCCATAATAGCTAACATAATAATTATAATTATTATACACCATTGAATTAAAGATGCTACCCAACCAGAGATGTTCAATCCAAATGACTTTGCTAAAGCAGCCACCCAATTATGGGCACTTTCTTCTCTTTCTTCCTCAGTTGCACGTTCAATTTGCGTTAGCTGAGACAAATCACGTTCTGCCGCGGCTGTAACATTCGGAATATGTACACAACAATGATCAATCTTATCTCGTAAATAACCACATACTCCATGTTCTTTTAGCAACAGCATATCTAATGCCATTCTATTTTGCAGGGTCATTTTTGTGGTTGCCTGTAATTGTAAGTTTATTTCCTTAAATCCTTCTTTAGTCACTCTTGCTAGCCTTTCCGTTTGTCCTAACAACCGGTACAACATTTCTCTATTCCGATAAGCACTAATTGGAGCAAACAATGATTCTAAAGCCCAACCTAACTTCACACCGGATGATGGTTCTTGCCAATCATCATCATCCTTTATTTCTCTCTTCATTATCCATAAATTTTCTAATCTACCCTTAAATGGCGCTTTCTTCCAAATTGGGCAGAGAGTTGGTAACCCTAAAGTTATTTCAGTCACCAACCCATCCAAGGGGAGGTGAGTCGTCCATTGTCCATCACTTGTAACCCAAACTAAATTTCCTGTGCTCCTGATCGTAGTTCTACAATCTATTCTCACTCCGAATTGTATTACAGGTTCACTCATGGAGTATTTAATTCCTCTACAGGCACAACCTGTCCTTAATGCAAGGACCACAGGTGGAAAGGTAACTTCACTTTCGGGGTGTCACAAGTGTATACTTTTGTACAGTTCTAGACTGGGTGTTTTTCAGCTAACTTTCTTTTGCATTAGATTTTCTTGTGTTTCCTGTTGTGGCGCCTGGATTATTTGTATTGGTTGCATTTCGTCTTTTTCCAAATCTTTTAACTCTCTCCTGGCTCTGTTTCTTTTCTGCATAGGTTCTGATTTTGCAGTAACCTCTAATGCCCTTTTTCCATAATCAAAACTCTCTTTAATCCAAACAATACAGGTGTAGTTTCCTACATCTGTCTTACTTACATTTCGCAATGATAAAATCATAGTACCCCTTCGTGTATCACTGTCCCATCGGATCGTAAACCCAGTTGACAATTTGGACTCATTCTTCTGCCAATAGCAACTAATGTCTTGGATTGAACTTCTCATATCTCCAACAAAATCACAAGTCAAATTTACATCCATTCGTTCTTCTATATGTACAGTAGCATATGTATGTATTATTTGAGCGAAACCATTACTTAATCCTACCCAGCATAGTATTACCAAGATGTAAATCTCAGTTTTGTAGGAGTGATCATTTTTACCCCCCATTGTGATGGTACCTTCTTCACTCTGGTATAACGAATCCAATTATCAATTCCTGCTACTTTCACAGCGGTAAATGTTATCAATAGTACCAAATAAAGTCCATGCCACTGTTCCTTTAAAGGCTCCGTTTGCCAATTTCGAACATACGCTTGGTCTCCTGGTTGATTCTCCAACGGCAAAGGGCGATTCCAGATGATCGCGGCACGTAAGGCTGTGAGTAATCTGCTTAAAGAAATTATATAACTATAAACATCTTGATCTCCTTGGAGGTGTAAATCTGCACTTCCCATTCCCTTCGTTGGTGCAGTATATGGCTTACCGTACAGAATTTCATAGGGACTTACAGACAACCCTTCTCTAGGTTTTATACGAATTCTCAATAAAGCAAGGGGCAATGCCTGTGGCCATTGGATTTGAGCTTCCTGGCATATCTTTTTAATTTGTCCTTTTAATGTTTGATTCATCCTTTCTACCTTTCCACTAGATTGTGGCCTCCACGGTGTATGTAAATCCCAGCTAATTCCAAGCATTTCACTAATTTCCTGTACTATTTTAGCTATAAAGTGTGGGCCTCGATCTGAAGAAATTCCTAAAGGTACCCCAAATCTAGGTATGATCTCTTTTAACAAAGTTTTTACTACTTCTCTAGCTTGATTCGTTCTACAGGGAAATGCTTCTAGCCACCCTGAAAAGGTACATACGTATACCAATAAATACTTAAACCCTTTTGATTTAGGTAATTCTGCAAAATCCACTTGCCAATAGTCACCTGGTTCTATTCCCACTTTCAAAGTTCCCATTTGAATTTGTTTTCGTATTACCGGATTATTCTTTAAACATACTGGACACTTCGCATTCACCCCTTTTGCTATTGTTAACATTTGTGCAGATATAATGCTCCGCTTTAAAAACTGCACCAATGCTTCTGCTCCCCAATGGCATTTATTATGTTCAGTTTGTATTATTCGTTTCATAATTGTAGCAGGCACTACTACTTGTCCATTACCTGTTACATACCATCCATGTGAATTCTTCTGTGCCTTTACCAAATCGGCTAATTTTTCATCTTCTTGGGTATAAAAGGGATTTACAGAGAGATGAGCAGTAATCGGGCTTACCTTAGTAGGTATTAGAGCTAATTCAGTCCATACTTGCCGTGCAGCAATTTTGGCTGCCTGGTCTGCCTTCATGTTTCCTTGTGCCACATCGCTGTCATCCCTCTGATGTCCTCGACAATGCATTACAGCCACTTGCTGAGGTAGTACCACAGCCTCTAATAACTGTAAGATCTCGGTTCGATATTTAATAATACTACCTTGAGCCGTCAACAATCCTCTTTCCTTCCATAAAGCTCCATGTATATGTATTATTCCAAAAGCGTATTTAGAATCTGTCCAAATATTCACTCTCTTATCCGTACTCGGTATTAAAGCCCGAATTAGAGCGACCAGTTCTGCCTTTTGCGCTGACGTTCCTGGCATTAATGCCTTTGCTTCAATTACTTCAAGCTTAGTAACCACAGCATATCCAGAATATCGTGTTCCATTCTCAACAAAGCTGCTACCGTCTGTAAATAATGTCCAGTCAGGATTTACAAGGGGAATATCTTTCAGATCTACCCTACTGGCGTAAGTTTGTTCGATCACCTCAATACAATCATGTTCCAGCTCGCCTTCCTCTATTTTGCTACCTAAAAATTCAGCGGGATTCAAACATGTTGTTATCTTTAAAAATATATCATCCTGTTCTCTCAATATTGCCTGATATTTCAACATTCTACCGGATGACAACCAATGACCCCCCTTTTGTTCCAAAACTGCAATCACCATGTGGGGCACAAATACTTCCATTTTTGTTCCCAATGTCAATTTTCTAGCTTCTTGGACTAACATTACAGTAGCAGCCACTGCTCGGAGGCAAGAAGGCCATCCGGCACTTACCATATCCAACTGCTTGGAAAAATAGCCCACCGGTCTCTTCCATGATCCAATTCGTTGAGTTAAAACTCCAAGCGCTAGTCGTTGCCGCTCATGTACAAAGAGTTGAAATGTTTTTGTCAAATCAGGCAATCCTAATGCTGGGGCTTCTTGCAGAGCCTGTTTTAAGTCTTGAAAAGCCCTTTTACACTCTAAACTCCAAACTAATTGTGGCTCTTTTAAAGCTGCATACAGTGGTTTGGCTAACAGTCCATAATTCAAAATCCAGAGTCTGCACCACCCTGTCATTCCTAGAAAAGTTCGTAACTCGTGCAAATTTCTAGGTTCAGGGATGGCACAAATCGCTTGTATTCTATTCACCCCCAACCGTCTTTGTCCTTGGGAAATTTCACATCCCAGATATATCACTTTTTCCCGGGCAATTTGGGCTTTTTCCTTAGAAACTCGATAACCGCTCTGTCCCAGGAAATTTAATCACGCAACTGTAACAGTAATGCAGTTTTCATACCTTTCTGTCGCCACGAAAATGTCATCCACATATTGCAACAATAAGTATGCTTTTGATGGTAATTGAAAATATCCTTGCTCCTTCCAATCCTCCAGTTCTCGTGCCAGCTGATTCCCAAATATTGTAGGACTGTTTTTGAAGCCTTGTGGTAACCTGGTCCAGGTCAGCTGTCGTTTTCGTCCTGTATCCGGATTTTCCCATTCAAACGCAAATAATTTCCTACTTTGTAATGCCAATGGGATGCAGAAGAAAGCATCTTTTAAATCAATTACAGAAAAGTATCTAAATTGTTCTGCCACAGATGTTAACAATGTATAAGGATTTGCTACTACTGGATGTATATCTTTAACTATTTCGTTTACAGCTCTTAAATCTTGAACTAACCTATAATCTCCGTTAGGTTTTCTTATAGGAAATATCGGTGTATTATATTCAGATTCACATTCTTCTAACACATTGTGCATCAAAAATTTTGCAATTAATGGTGCTACCCCTTTCCTAGCTTCTAACTGTATAGGATATTGTCTAACTCTTACCGGTTGGACACCTTCTTTCAATTCTACTATGACAGGTTTTGCTGCTTTCGCTAATCCCGGTACTTGTGTCTCCCATACCCATGGTACTACAGCGTTTTCTACCTCTATTGGTATTGTTGTATTAGCTATTTCTTTTACTATAAATATTCTAGCTATTTCTTCCTCAGGTATCTGCAACTTAGCTTTTCCATTTTCAAATATTATTTTAGCATTAAATCTTGACAATAAATCTCGTCCTAACAAAGATGTAGGACAATCCGGTACATAGAGAAATTCATGATCTAATTCTTTACCCCTAAAATTTAGATGCAATGGCCGCAGAAAGGGCCGTTGCTCTGTTTTTCCTGTAGCTCCTACCACAGTTATCATCGTATCTCCTATCTTTCCTAAACAAGTATTTAAAACAGAATAAGTTGCCCCAGTATCTACCAATAATTGTTTCTCTTCCCCATCAATTTCTGTTGTCACTTTTAATCCATCACTTAGTCAGCTACTATGTTGCCCCAAATGTCCTAACATCATTGTTTCTGCCATTGGTGTTCCTCCTACTGAAGTCTGCTGGGCCAAATTCATTTTCACTGGGCACTCATTTTTCCAATGTCCCTGTTGTCTGCAAAACGCACACTGATTTATCCCTAGCTGATTTTGAGGTATTCCCCGCATGCCTCCTACCCTGTATCCTCCTCGACCTCGTCCTCTACTTCTGCCTCTTATTCCTTGATTTACTCGTTGTAACATTGCTAATAATCCTGCCTGATTTCTCTTTGTGGTTTGTTTTTTTTTTTTTTTTTTTTTTTTCCTATTATTGTACACTTTCCAGCTGATTGCTTCCAAATTACTAAATCTCCTGGGGAAAAAGGAACTTTCCCATATACTTTATCAGTCCCCGAAATTGCCTCTCGTAAAGGGGCTAATAATACTTTACTGTTTTGCTCTTGTTCCTTCCTCCCTTGTCTTGTTCTCTGTGCAATTGGGGTTCGTTGCGCTTGTCTTGGGCATGATGAATGCCCTGGCGAACCCTTCGGTGTTAACTTAATCTGGATCGCTCCAGTATTAATTGATTCTGACGGTTTTACCGCCTTAATACTATCAGTATCACTATCGTCCCCTGCATCTATATCGGACATCACAGGGGCCGTCGGTGATGCTAAAAGTGATACATCCTCTGGCTCTCTTATTGAATTTTGTATTGCCAAACAAGTCATACGCTTCTTATTACCTACACATCCTCCACGTTTTGTTTTATCTTTTTTTCGGGATGTACCAACAACATTCCACATTCTCTCTGCATATCTGGATGATTACGTATATCATAAAATAGATCAACATATGGTACTTCATCCCATTTTTCAAGTTCTTAACAATATCTCATTAATGGACCTATAACACCCGGATCTAAACTTCCGTGTTCAGGCCACCGGGGTCCATCATACTCATATTGTGGCCACCAATTCGTACAATAATCTATAAATCGACTTTTACTCATACTCTGAAAATATCCCGCACTTTTCCAATGCTTTAATAAACATCCTAACGGAGAATTATCCGGTATTACCATGGTCTTACACACTCACTCCACACACACACACACTAAATCTACGGGGTAGAAAACGGAAAGATAGCCTCTGATGGGAAACAAAAGACCAAACCAAACTCACGAGACAGCCACGTATGTCCGTGAGTGCTGGACCTGCGGGGCTTTCGCTCCGTCTGACGGCCAGCGCCTAGGCTTCCACAGACCAGACCTCGAGCTCGTTAGCCCAACCTTGCGTGAATCGCCGTCACGTCTTATTAGGCAGGCACCCGACCAAATATTACAATAAAGCACCTTCGGGCTTACCACTTTGGGACGTCAGGAGCAGCGCAGAGCGGGCGCAGCCGATGGCTCCCCGAGAATTCCTCGGTGCCGGCACGGAGCAAAATCAGAAAGCGAACCGTCAACACTACTCCCGAAGTCCCATCTGGGTCGCCAGAAAACTGTTGCCCGTAAAGAAACACATAACTACGAAAGCAGTTATATGCGGTGCTTTATTCGGGGCCCGGGGTCTCAGGGACTCATGTCCAAAGCTGAGAATCCCAAATCCCCGTTTAACTTGGTTAATATTTATAGTGTTCGGTTACGTAACATAATCAACAGAATTGCTAAGCTACATGATTGTTTCCCATTTATAGTTTCTTCAGTTACTGTTGCCAAGATTTGCTTATCATTTACCTAGTTCATCAGATTGTGCTGTACCCAGTTCATCAGATTGTACTGTACCCAACACCTGCAATTATACCTTCATCTTGTCTACCAAGTATAACCTATTCCAATCAATATAATGTAACACGTGTTTTTTTTTTTTTCTTTCCCCCCTTTCTTTCTTTTTCCTTCTTTCCCTCAAAGGAAAGGTCTTAATACACCGCTTTGCATCGTACGTTACGGGGTAAGCCGTTTGGAAACACTACAGGGCCGACGCCGCGCCGCAACCCTGCTCCGGGGCCCGCCTGCCCCCCCGCTCCGCTCCGCCCCGCCGCCTCCGCAGGGGCGAGCGCGTGCCCCGGCCCGCGCTGCCAACGAACTGGCGCCCTAAACGCCGCGCACGCAAAACGCAAAGTCACACCCGCGCTCCCAGCGTGGCGCCGGGTCCCAGCCCGCCCCCCCCCCCCCCACTCGCCCCGCACCGCCGCCTCCACGCAGCGACGGCCGCAGCGGGCAGGATGCAGCCCGACGCCCCCCGAACCTATGCGTTCGCCTCACCCGGGGGCCCCACATCCTTCACTCCACGCCACCTCCGCACTCACCCGCCGCCGCCGCCGAGCGAAAACGCCCTCCCTGCTCGCCGCCATCTTGCTTCCCCGCCGCCGCGCATGCGCCGCTCGCCAACGGACTGCGGCGGCAGTGGCGCTTGAGCACCGCGCACGTGCCGGCTCGGACAGCGCGGGGGGGGGGGGAGCGAGGGGAGCGGGAGGGGCGGGGGGGAGCGAGGGGAGCGGGAGGGGAGCAGAGGGAGCCCGAGGGGCGGGGCGGAGTGCGAGGGGAGCGCGAGAGGCGGGGGGGAGCGTGAGGGGAGCAGGGGGAGCCCGAGGGGAGCCCGAGAAGCGGGGGGGGAGCGCGGGGGCAGGGGGGAGCGCGAGGGGACCAGGGGGAGCGCGAGGGGCGGGGCGGAGCGCGAGGGGAGCAAGGGGAGCCCGAGAGGAGCCTGAGAAGCAGGGGGGAGCCCGAGAAGCAGGGGGGAGCGCGAGGGGACCAGGGGGAGTGCGGTGGGCGGGGCGGAGAGCGAAGGGAGCAGGGGAAGCGCGAGAAGGGGGGGGGAGCGCGAGGGGAGCAGGGGGAGCGCGAGGGGAGCAGGGGGAGCCCGAGGAGCGAGGGGGGAGCGCGAGGGGAGCCCGAGAAACGGGGGGGAGCGCGGGGGCGGGGGGGGAGCGCGAAGGGAGCCCGAGAAGCGGGGGGGAGCGCGAGGGGCGGGTGGAGCGGGGAATCCCGAGGGGCGGGGGGGAGCACGAAGGGAGGCGAGACCCGCAATGGCATGCTCGCGCCGCGGCGCTGCAGCCGGGCGGCTCACGCGTGCGAACCGCAGCCCGCCGCGGCAGCCCGGGACTCCCAGCGAGCGCCCCGAGGCTGCCCGAGCCCGTGGCCGCTCCAAGAGCACCGGGAAGGGGCGACGAGCACGCTCCATTCGCTTACCCGTTACCGAAACGGCGGAGAGCAGCAGCAAACATGGCGACCGGCACTGAGCATGTGCGCGCCGGCTGTCTGCGCATGCGCGCCCCCCCACCGGGTGCAGTACCGCTTTTTGGACACAGGGTGGCAGCAGTAAGCGCGGCGGAACCCAGTGCGCGTGCGCGCCCCCCTTTATCGTGCCCAACCGCTTTTCGACGCCCCGAGGGCAGCAGGGCGCGCGGCCGGCCGCCGTGCGCCCGCGCGCCCCCCTTTCCGTGCCGTACCGCTTTTTTGACGCCCCGAGGGCAGCAGGGCGCGCGGCCGGCCGCCGTGCGCCCGCGCGCCCCCCTTTCCGTGCCGTACCGCTTTTTTGACGCCCCGAGGGCAGCAGGGCGCGCGGCCGCCCCCGGCACGCGCACACCGCTGCAGAGCCTCCCCGCCCGCCCGCCCTTTGCAGAGATTTCACCACCCTCGCCTCAGCTCATCTGCCCTTATTTACAGCGCCTGCTGCGAGGCGCCGCGTCGCCGCGTGTCGTGCTCGAGCCGCTGCTCCTAGAGGCTTCAGTAACAGCGCTTTCCTTTGAACATCGTTGCAAAATACTCCACAGACAAAAAAAGAGTCAGAGGCTGCACTTAAAAAAACAAAACGAAAACAAAAAAACCACCCACCTACTTAACGGGACAATTTGCAAGCGTTCCAAGAAGCAGCCGTTCTTCTTTAGGACTTTCGACCTCTCGCCTTTACTGATCGTTAAACAAAATAAACAGCCCAAAGCAAGCCGCGCTATTTGCTTGACAGACTGCTCGGTTTTTATTATTAAACGGTACGAGATGCTGGCACGCGGCATGTCTTCTTCGGATTCTTGGGCTGACGTTCCTTCGGCCGCACGCACGCGGTCAAACGCGTCTTTTTCACGTCCCGCCGTCAGGGCCTCCCCAGCAATTCCCGCAGCGACTCCCCCCTCGGGACAAACAGCTCGAGGACACGCACGGTCTTGCTAAAAGAACGGGGGGGGGGGGGGGGGGGGGAACAAACGCGTGCGCTGAGCGCGGCACTCGCAGACCCGATCTTCGGGTCCAAAAGAAAACTCTCTAAAGCGGACCAGGCGGGCCAAAGAGGTCCCTTCTTTGCGCCACGCTTCTTTCCTCGCACAGACGTCGGCCGCCTCTGCCCGCTCTCACGGTATCCCCTACCGGCAAGGACACGGCGAAACGTTTCGGAAACGACGGCGTTTCCCAGAAGCGTTTCCGCCGCCTTGGGAAAACGGCCGAAGGAGAGGCTCACGCGGGGCGCGTAGCTAGAAAGAACGCTCCGCACAAAGGCCTAAAATGACCAGCCCGGAGCAGGGATCCCGGGCTCTCTGGGAGCGCAGGAGTTCTCACGTCCTTACTGAGCAGAGACCGCTGCCCGTGAAACACGAGACGCCGCAGCGACGCCGATCGTTGGAGGGAAGCCTGCAATAAGAGCGAAAGAAAAGCAGACGTTGAGGACAAAGACCAAGTTACGAGCCCCTCGCGATTCAGACACGCTTCTAGATTTACCGCCTATTTCAAGGCGCGCCTTCGGCAATTCCGTCCAATTGATTTTCCCCGAAGCCCGAGACGCGGACGAAACGCCTCTCAAAGGAAGGTACGGCATAACCGCTCTGGCCTATAAGCTACCGGTTTCGACGCAGGAAAAGCACAGGGAAAGCACTAGCGTTCCCCCCAAGAAACCACGTCCAAGCGGACCGATGAAGTAGGCCCCAAGTCTGAAAGCGGACCTAAAGGAGCCCGTTTGGCGGTCGCGAGCTGGAATACGCCGTTCTCCTTCTCACTAACAACCTCCCGTAGAGACCGGCAGCTGTACAGCGCCTTCTACGCTACACGGAGGAGTCGGATAGCGGGCAGATGCCGCGTCCCGAATGCGCAACTAGAGATTGGAACGCACGGACGTAAACAAACGCCCGTGACGTAGCGGAGGTCTAGCGTATTCACGTTTACCGTGCGTCAGTTCTCCTCTGCGGACAGGCCGTTCCATCTTCTTTACTCGTTAGCTGACAGACGCCCTAGGAGAAAGCAAAGAAAGGAAGAAATTCAAAAGGAAATGAAACAGATCGGAGGGAGCCTCAAAGGCTTTGATCCATCCCCCCAGGCAGCCGAACCACCTTCGCAAAGGCACACCTCAAAAGACACGTCCTTCCGGGATCGCTGCACAGCCCAGCCAGAAAAGAGGAACAGAAACAAACAGAACGAGAAGGCTGCAGAGGGGGACGGAGGGCCGGAAAGGAGCCTGCTGTCCAGCGATGGTATTTTACCGCTCCTTGCGCGTTAGCAGCCCCTTTCAGATGCTTAAGCCCAAATTCTCTCAGCCCTTAACAGCTTCAGTACCCGCGGCACCTAGTTTTTCCACGCTCTCCAGTCTTCCTCGCTCTTTCCCGTCTCGGGCGAAAAGCCTCCCAGACCCCGTCTGTACTTACGCGCTTCCTTAAAACAGGATCGCCGAAATCAACCGAACGGGCTGAGCTGCTCCTCTTCCGCTCGCCGGCCCTCGGAACGTCAGCCTGCAAACGAATCGGACCACCGAGGTCACCGGCAGAGTCTCCTTTCGGAGCTCGGCCCCCCCCCCCCAAGCTTTAACGACGGTTTCCCAAGCGGGGCAAACGCAGGGCCTCCCTTCGGCCCCGGAACGGTTTTTATCGCGGGCTCCCAAGTCGCCGTTACGACACTAAGCGGCAAAGCAAGGCAAAGACAGCTGGGGTCGCAGCTTACCCACCTAGGCACGAAAATTCTTCTTTGAGGCCTCCCTCGCTGCTTTTGCCAGGTAAACACACCAAAACAAAGCTCCCGACAGGCAGCTGAGGCTTCACATGGACCTCGGGGCCCCGCTAGCAACAGCGACGCCGGAGCCGCCGGGCTACCAGGCGCTATTCCCCCCCCCCCCCTCCCCTCCCCTCCCCTGCCCTGCCGGCCCGCGAACCGCGGCTTATTACTCACGAGTCCGGGAAGGACGCCGCCGACCTTCCCGCGGCCGAAGGCTCCTCGTCAGGAGCGGGCAGAGAACCTTTCCGCTGGCATTCGGAGTCTCCCGGCCGCTCTCGACACCCGATAACTTGCCGAGAAAGGGCTGAGGGCGGGAGCCTGCAGTTCTTCACGGCAGCACACAGTCGTTCCCCGATGTGCCGAACGCCTAGCATTAACACAATTTAGAAATACAAAAATACCACCGCTACAGGGCGCAAAGCCAAGCTGAAATTTCGGCAGCCAAAGCAAACCTCTGCGCGCCCGACAGAACGAGCCACGTGCATCGGCGCCTACAGCTCCTCAAGGCTAGCGAGGCCTCGTGGGCGACGTTCCTCTGGCAGGCTGCGCAGCTGAACTCCCCCGTGTCGCCTAAGAGTCCGTGACGTGACGTATTCAAAGCTCAGCAGAAATTAACAATCCAAAGTTGTTTCTAAGCACAAAAGCGGATCTACTACACGAGAAGGAAGGAGTCCTAATTCCGCAAGGCTTTACCTTTTCTTCGAGCTGCCGTCTTCCTGCTGCCCCACATACCATTGCCAGGCAATTAACCTGGGGTCGCGCTAAATGAGCCTTCCTGAAAGCCACCTCTTCGTTTTACAATTCGCACGCTTGCCTCTCCCTCTCTCTCTGGCCACCTGACCGCCGTTCCCCGAAGACGGGAATTTGCCGTCTTGGAGCTCTTAAAGCACGACGCTTCACAGATGCAGAGAGTCACGCGCACGGAAACGGATGGACGCAGCGTCCTTTCCGTAACGCGTACGCACCTTCCGTTAGATGTCGCTCATCTGTTATTCCGATCGCTATTACCGGCGAACCTTCCTCACCGGGAGGAACGGGCTTTCCCTTTCGGGGCGACGGAGACGGCTCTCGCTCGGTTCCCTTTAATTTTATTACTTCGGCTCGCTTACGTTTTTCTGTCTCTTCAGCTTCAGCCGTGGCAACGAATCTAAAAATTAAATATCCTATCTTTCCTTTTCTACGTACGCGTGTACGATAACAAAACAAAATACAAACGACCGAAGCAAAACTAAGGCAGCTACGGTTAACAAGAGGCGCAGGGCAGCAACGGGTCGCTTAGTCCTCAGCGCTGCCTCCGGGAGGGAGGCCGAAAGAACGAACGTTCCGCATCAAGAGTTACCTTGGTTACCCGGGCCAGAACGCCTCCTACTGTCGCAGCTTCTGGGGAGATCGAGGGTCCGCTGCTGCATTTTTGCTTCCTCCTTTCAGCCCGCCCCTTCGGGAGTAAGCGCAAAAAACCGCTCGCTCGTCCGGCTTTGCTCTTTGTCAGCATTTGCTATTGTCGGTTCCGCCTCTGTAACAAAGACAGAAAATTGCATTTCGCTTCCAACAAAACACTTCGATTTACACGCGTTCTTTTTCTCTTTCCCGTGTGTTGCCCGTAAAGAAACACATAACTACGAAAGCAGTTATATGCGGTGCTTTATTCAGGGCCCGGGGTCTCAGGGACTCATGTCCAAAGCTGAGAATCCCAAATCCCCGTTTAACTTGGTTAATATTTATAGTGTTCGGTTACGTAACATAATCAACAGAATTGCTAAGCTACATGATTGTTTCCCATTTATAGTTTCTTCAGTTACTGTTGCCAAGATTTGCTTATCATTTACCTAGTTCATCAGATTGTGCTGTACCCAGTTCATCAGATTGTACTGTACCCAGTTCATCAGATTGTACTGTACCCAACACCTGCAATTATACCTTCATCTTGTCTACCAAGTATAACCTATTCTAATCAATATAATGTAACAATTCCCCCCTTTGAAAATACTTCAAGTCTTCCAGACTGCAAGGATTTTCATCATCAGTTCCGCAGATTTCCATATTCTTTGGACCGTCTCAAACTGGTGATTGTAGCTGCAATGAATTATTTCCAATGTCTTCATATCTCGGGGGAAGTTCATGATTCTTCCTGGTAACAGCTTTTAAAATTTTCCCCAAGTGTTGCCGTTCCTTATTAACAATATTTTGAATCAAACGCAACACTCCCATAATAGCTAACATAATAATTATAATTATTATACACCATTGAATTAAAGATGCTACCCAACCAGAGATGTTCAATCCAAATGACTTTGCTAAAGCAGCCACCCAATTATGGGCACTTTCTTCTCTTTCTTCCTCAGTTGCACGTTCAATTTGCGTTAGCTGAGACAAATCACGTTCTGCCGCGGCTGTAACATTCGGAATATGTACACAACAATGATCAATCTTATCTCGTAAATAACCACATACTCCATGTTCTTTTAGCAACAGCATATCTAATGCCATTCTATTTTGCAGGGTCATTTTTGTGGTTGCCTGTAATTGTAAGTTTATTTCCTTAAATCCTTCTTTAGTCACTCTTGCTAGCCTTTCCGTTTGTCCTAACAACCGGTACAACATTTCTCTATTCCGATAAGCACTAATTGGAGCAAACAATGATTCTAAAGCCCAACCTAACTTCACACCGGATGATGGTTCTTGCCAATCATCATCATCCTTTATTTCTCTCTTCATTATCCATAAATTTTCTAATCTACCCTTAAATGGCGCTTTCTTCCAAATTGGGCAGAGAGTTGGTAACCCTAAAGTTATTTCAGTCACCAACCCATCCAAGGGGAGGTGAGTCGTCCATTGTCCATCACTTGTAACCCAAACTAAATTTCCTGTGCTCCTGATCGTAGTTCTACAATCTATTCCCACTCCGAATTGTATTACAGGTTCACTCATGGAGTATTTAATTCCTCTACAGGCACAACCTGTCCTTAATGCAAGGACCACAGGTGGAAAGGTAACTTCACTTTCGGGGTGTCACAAGTGTATACTTTTGTACAGTTCTAGACTGGGTGTTTTTCAGCTAACTTTCTTTTGCATTAGATTTTCTTGTGTTTCCTGTTGTGGCGCCTGGATTATTTGTATTGGTTGCATTTCGTCTTTTTCCAAATCTTTTAACTCTCTCCTGGCTCTGTTTCTTTTCTGCATAGGTTCTGATTTTGCAGTAACCTCTAATGCCCTTTTTCCATAATCAAAACTCTCTTTAATCCAAACAATACAGGTGTAGTTTCCTACATCTGTCTTACTTACATTTCGCAATGATAAAATCATAGTACCCCTTCGTGTATCACTATCCCATCGGATTGTAAACCCAGTTGACAATTTGGACTCATTCTTCTGCCAATAGCAACTAATGTCTTGGATTGAACTTCTCATATCTCCAACAAAATCACAAGTCAAATTTACATCCATTCGTTCTTCTATATGTACAGTAGCATATGTATGTATTATTTGAGCGAAACCATTACTTAATCCTACCCAGCATAGTATTACCAAGATGTAAATCTCAGTTTTGTAGGAGTGATCATTTTTACCCCCCATTGTGATGGTACCTTCTTCACTCTGGTATAATGAATCCAATTATCAATTCCTGCTACTTTCACAGCGGTAAATGTTATCAATAGCACCAAATAAAGTCCATGCCACTGTTCCTTTAAAGGCTCCGTTTGCCAATTTCGAACATACGCTTGGTCTCCTGGTTGATTCTCCAACGGCAAAGGGCGATTCCAGATGATCGCGGCACGTAAGGCTGTGAGTAATCTGCTTAAAGAAATTATATAACTATAAACATCTTGATCTCCTTGGAGGTGTAAATCTGCACTTCCCATTCCCTTCGTTGGTGCAGTATATGGCTTACCGTACAGAATTTCATAGGGACTTACAGACAACCCTTCTCTAGGTTTTATACGAATTCTCAATAAAGCAAGGGGCAATGCCTGTGGCCATTGGATTTGAGCTTCCTGGCATATCTTTTTAATTTGTCCTTTTAATGTTTGATTCATCCTTTCTACCTTTCCACTAGATTGTGGCCTCCACGGTGTATGTAAATCCCAGCTAATTCCAAGCATTTCACTAATTTCCTGTACTATTTTAGCTATAAAGTGTGGGCCTCGATCTGAAGAAATTCCTAAAGGTACCCCAAATCTAGGTATGATCTCTTTTAACAAAGTTTTTACTACTTCTCTAGCTTGATTCGTTCTACAGGGAAATGCTTCTAGCCACCCTGAAAAGGTACATACGTATACCAATAAATACTTAAACCCTTTTGATTTAGGTAATTCTGCAAAATCCACTTGCCAATAGTCACCTGGTTCTATTCCCACTTTCAAAGTTCCCATTTGAATTTGTTTTCGTATTACCGGATTATTCTTTAAACATACTGGACACTTCGCATTCACCCCTTTTGCTATTGTTAACATTTGTGCAGATACAATGCTCCGCTTTAAAAACTGCACCAATGCTTCTGCTCCCCAATGGCATTTATTATGTTCAGTTTGTATTATTCGTTTCATAATTGTAGCAGGCACTACTACTTGTCCATTACCTGTTACATACCATCCATGTGAATTCTTCTGTGCCTTTACCAAATCGGCTAATTTTTCATCTTCTTGGGTATAAAAGGGATTTACAGAGAGATGAGCAGTAATCGGGCTTACCTTAGTAGGTATTAGAGCTAATTCAGTCCATACTTGCCGTGCAGCAATTTTGGCTGCCTGGTCTGCCTTCATGTTTCCTTGTGCCACATCGCTGTCATCCCTCTGATGTCCTCGACAATGCATTACAGCCACTTGCTGAGGTAGTACCACAGCCTCTAATAACTGTAAGATCTCGGTTCGATATTTAATAATACTACCTTGAGCCGTCAACAATCCTCTTTCCTTCCATAAAGCTCCATGTATATGTATTATTCCAAAAGCGTATTTAGAATCTGTCCAAATATTCACTCTCTTATCCGTACTCGGTATTAAAGCCCGAATTAGAGCGACCAGTTCTGCCTTTTGCGCTGACGTTCCTGGCATTAATGCCTTTGCTTCAATTACTTCAAGCTTAGTAACCACAGCATATCCAGAATATCGTGTTCCATTCTCAACAAAGCTGCTACCGTCTGTAAATAATGTCCAGTCAGGATTTACAAGGGGAATATCTTTCAGATCTACCCTACTGGCGTAAGTTTGTTCGATCACCTCAATACAATCATGTTCCAGCTCGCCTTCCTCTATTTTGCTACCTAAAAATTCAGCGGGATTCAAACATGTTGTTATCTTTAAAAATATATCATCCTGTTCTCTCAATATTGCCTGATATTTCAACATTCTACCGGATGACAACCAATGACCCCCCTTTTGTTCCAAAACTGCAATCACCATGTGGGGCACAAATACTTCCATTTTTGTTCCCAATGTCAATTTTCTAGCTTCTTGGACTAACGTTACAGTAGCAGCCACTGCTCGGAGGCAAGAAGGCCATCCGGCACTTACCATATCCAACTGCTTGGAAAAATAGCCCACCGGTCTCTTCCATGATCCAATTCGTTGAGTTAAAACTCCAAGCGCTAGTCGTTGCCGCTCATGTACAAAGAGTTGAAATGTTTTTGTCAAATCAGGCAATCCTAATGCTGGGGCTTCTTGCAGAGCCTGTTTTAAGTCTTGAAAAGCCCTTTTACACTCTAAACTCCAAACTAATTGTGGCTCTTTTAAAGCTGCATACAGTGGTTTGGCTAACAGTCCATAATTCAAAATCCAGAGTCTGCACCACCCTGTCATTCCTAGAAAAGTTCGTAACTCGTGCAAATTTCTAGGTTCAGGGATGGCACAAATCGCTTGTATTCTATTCACCCCCAACCGTCTTTGTCCTTGGGAAATTTCACATCCCAGATATATCACTTTTTCCCGGGCAATTTGGGCTTTTTCCTTAGAAACTCGATAACCGCTCTGTCCCAGGAAATTTAATCACGCAACTGTAACAGTAATGCAGTTTTCATACCTTTCTGTCGCCACGAAAATGTCATCCACATATTGCAACAATAAGTATGCTTTTGATGGTAATTGAAAATATCCTTGCTCCTTCCAATCCTCCAGTTCTCGTGCCAGCTGATTCCCAAATATTGTAGGACTGTTTTTGAAGCCTTGTGGTAACCTGGTCCAGGTCAGCTGTCGTTTTCGTCCTGTATCCGGATTTTCCCATTCAAACGCAAATAATTTCCTACTTTGTAATGCCAATGGGATGCAGAAGAAAGCATCTTTTAAATCAATTACAGAAAAGTATCTAAATTGTTCTGCCACAGATGTTAACAATGTATAAGGATTTGCTACTACTGGATGTATATCTTTAACTATTTCGTTTACAGCTCTTAAATCTTGAACTAACCTATAATCTCCGTTAGGTTTTCTTATAGGAAATATCGGTGTATTATATTCAGATTCACATTCTTCTAACACATTGTGCATCAAAAATTTTGCAATTAATGGTGCTACCCCTTTCCTAGCTTCTAACTGTATAGGATATTGTCTAACTCTTACCGGTTGGACACCTTCTTTCAATTCTACTATGACAGGTTTTGCTGCTTTCGCTAATCCCGGTACTTGTGTCTCCCATACCCATGGTACTACAGCGTTTTCTACCTCTATTGGTATTGTTGTATTAGCTATTTCTTTTACTATAAATATTCTAGCTATTTCTTCCTCAGGTATCTGCAACTTAGCTTTTCCATTTTCAAATATTATTTTAGCATTAAATCTTGACAATAAATCTCGTCCTAACAAAGATGTAGGACAATCCGGTACATAGAGAAATTCATGATCTAATTCTTTACCCCTAAAATTTAGATGCAATGGCCGCAGAAAGGGCCGTTGCTCTGTTTTTCCTGTAGCTCCTACCACAGTTATCATCGTATCTCCTATCTTTCCTAAACAAGTATTTAAAACAGAATAAGTTGCCCCAGTATCTACCAATAATTGTTTCTCTTCCCCATCAATTTCTGTTGTCACTTTTAATCCATCACTTAGTCAGCTACTATGTTGCCCCAAATGTCCTAACATCATTGTTTCTGCCATTGGTGTTCCTCCTACTGAAGTCTGCTGGGCCAAATTCATTTTCACTGGGCACTCATTTTTCCAATGTCCCTGTTGTCTGCAAAACGCACACTGATTTATCCCTAGCTGATTTTGAGGTATTCCCCGCATGCCTCCTACCCTGTATCCTCCTCGACCTCGTCCTCTACTTCTGCCTCTTATTCCTTGATTTACTCGTTGTAACATTGCTAATAATCCTGCCTGATTTCTCTTTGTGGTTTGTTTTTTTTTTTTTTTTTTTTTCCTATTATTGTACACTTTCCAGCTGATTGCTTCCAAATTACTAAATCTCCTGGGGAAAAAGGAACTTTCCCATATACTTTATCAGTCCCCGAAATTGCCTCTCGTAAAGGGGCTAATAATACTTTACTGTTTTGCTCTTGTTCCTTCCTCCCTTGTCTTGTTCTCTGTGCAATTGGGGTTCGTTGCGCTTGTCTTGGGCATGATGAATGCCCTGGCGAACCCTTCGGTGTTAACTTAATCTGGATCGCTCCAGTATTAATTGATTCTGACGGTTTTACCGCCTTAATACTATCAGTATCACTATCGTCCCCTGCATCTATATCGGACATCACAGGGGCCGTCGGTGATGCTAAAAGTGATACCTCCTCTGGCTCTCTTATTGAATTTTGTATTGCCAAACAAGTCATACGCTTCTTATTACCTACACATCCTCCACATTTTGTTTTATCTTTTTTTCGGGATGTACCAACAACATTCCACATTCTCTCTGCATATCTGGATGATTACGTATATCATAAAATAGATCAACATATGGTACTTCATCCCATTTTTCAAGTTCTTAACAATATCTCATTAATGGACCTATA
The DNA here is from genome assembly GCF_036417845.1 of Apteryx mantelli. Lineage (NCBI taxonomy): Eukaryota > Metazoa > Chordata > Aves > Apterygiformes > Apterygidae > Apteryx > Apteryx mantelli. The sequence continues at coordinate 397,846 of NW_027118468.1, forward strand.
ACACCCGGATCTAAACTTCCGTGTTCAGGCCACCGGGGTCCATCATACTCATATTGTGGCCACCAATTCGTACAATAATCTATAAATCGACTTTTACTCATACTCTGAAAATATCCCGCACTTTTCCAATGCTTTAATAAACATCCTAACGGAGAATTATCCGGTATTACCATGGTCTTACACACTCACTCCACACACACACACACTAAATCTACGGGGTAGAAAACGGAAAGATAGCCTCTGATGGGAAACAAAAGACCAAACCAAACTCACGAGACAGCCACGTATGTCCGTGAGTGCTGGACCTGCGGGGCTTTCGCTCCGTCTGACGGCCAGCGCCTAGGCTTCCACAGACCAGACCTCGAGCTCGTTAGCCCAACCTTGCGTGAATCGCCGTCACGTCTTATTAGGCAGGCACCCGACCAAATATTACAATAAAGCACCTTCGGGCTTACCACTTTGGGACGTCAGGAGCAGCGCAGAGCGGGCGCAGCCGATGGCTCCCCGAGAATTCCTCGGTGCCGGCACGGAGCAAAATCGGAAAGCGAACCGTCAACACTACTCCCGAAGTCCCATCTGGGTCGCCAGAAAACTGTTGCCCGTAAAGAAACACATAACTACGAAAGCAGTTATATGCGGTGCTTTATTCGGGGCCCGGGGTCTCAGGGACTCATGTCCAAAGCTGAGAATCCCAAATCCCCGTTTAACTTGGTTAATATTTATAGTGTTCGGTTACGTAACATAATCAACAGAATTGCTAAGCTACATGATTGTTTCCCATTTATAGTTTCTTCAGTTACTGTTGCCAAGATTTGCTTATCATTTACCTAGTTCATCAGATTGTGCTGTACCCAGTTCATCAGATTGTACTGTACCCACTTCATCAGATTGTACTGTACCCAACACCTGCAATTATACCTTCATCTTGTCTACCAAGTATAACCTATTCTAATCAATATAATGTAACAATTCCCCCCTTTGAAAATACTTCAAGTCTTCCAGACTGCAAGGATTTTCATCATCAGTTCCGCAGATTTCCATATTCTTTGGACCGTCTCAAACTGGTGATTGTAGCTGCAATGAATTATTTCCAATGTCTTCATATCTCGGGGGAAGTTCATGATTCTTCCTGGTAACAGCTTTTAAAATTTTCCCCAAGTGTTGCCGTTCCTTATTAACAATATTTTGAATCAAACGCAACACTCCCATAATAGCTAACATAATAATTATAATTATTATACACCATTGAATTAAAGATGCTACCCAACCAGAGATGTTCAATCCAAATGACTTTGCTAAAGCAGCAACCCAATTATGGGCACTTTCTTCTCTTTCTTCCTCAGTTGCATGTTCAATTTGCGTTAGCTGAGACAAATCACGTTCTACCGCGGCTGTAACATTCGGAATATGTACACAACAATGATCAATCTTATCTCGTAAATAACCACATACTCCATGTTCTTTTAGCAACAGCATATCTAATGCCATTCTATTTTGCAGGGTCATTTTTGTGGTTGCCTGTAATTGTAAGTTTATTTCCTTAAATCCTTCTTTAGTCACTCTTGCTAGCCTTTCCGTTTGTCCTAACAACCGGTACAACATTTCTCTATTCCGATAAGCACTAATTGGAGCAAACAATGATTCTAAAGCCCAACCTAACTTCACACCGGATGATGGTTCTTGCCAATCATCATCATCCTTTATTTCTCTCTTCATTATCCATAAATTTTCTAATCTACCCTTAAATGGCGCTTTCTTCCAAATTGGGCAGAGAGTTGGTAACCCTAAAGTTATTTCAGTCACCAACCCATCCAAGGGGAGGCGAGTCGTCCATTGTCCATCACTTGTAACCCAAACTAAATTTCCTGTGCTCCTGATCGTAGTTCTACAATCTATTCCCACTCCGAATTGTATTACAGGTTCACTCATGGAGTATTTAATTCCTCTACAGGCACAACCTGTCCTTAATGCAAGGACCACAGGTGGAAAGGTAACTTCACTTTCGGGGTGTCACAAGTGTATACTTTTGTACAGTTCTAGACTGGGTGTTTTTCAGCTAACTTTCTTTTGCATTAGATTTTCTTGTGTTTCCTGTTGTGGCGCCTGGATTATTTGTATTGGTTGCATTTCGTCTTTTTCCAAATCTTTTAACTCTCTCCTGGCTCTGTTTCTTTTCTGCATAGGTTCTGATTTTGCAGTAACCTCTAATGCCCTTTTTCCATAATCAAAACTCTCTTTAATCCAAACAATACAGGTGTAGTTTCCTACATCTGTCTTACTTACATTTCGCAATGATAAAATCATAGTACCCCTTCGTGTATCACTATCCCATCGGATTGTAAACCCAGTTGACAATTTGGACTCATTCTTCTGCCAATAGCAACTAATGTCTTGGATTGAACTTCTCATATCTCCAACAAAATCACAAGTCAAATTTACATCCATTCGTTCTTCTATATGTACAGTAGCATATGTATGTATTATTTGAGCGAAACCATTACTTAATCCTACCCAGCATAGTATTACCAAGATGTAAATCTCAGTTTTGTAGGAGTGATCATTTTTACCCCCCATTGTGATGGTACCTTCTTCACTCTGGTATAATGAATCCAATTATCAATTCCTGCTACTTTCACAGCGGTAAATGTTATCAATAGCACCAAATAAAGTCCATGCCACTGTTCCTTTAAAGGCTCCGTTTGCCAATTTCGAACATACGCTTGGTCTCCTGGTTGATTCTCCAACGGCAAAGGGCGATTCCAGATGATCGCGGCACGTAAGGCTGTGAGTAATCTGCTTAAAGAAATTATATAACTATAAACATCTTGATCTCCTTGGAGGTGTAAATCTGCACTTCCCATTCCCTTCGTTGGTGCAGTATATGGCTTACCGTACAGAATTTCATAGGGACTTACAGACAACCCTTCTCTAGGTTTTATACGAATTCTCAATAAAGCAAGGGGCAATGCCTGTGGCCATTGGATTTGAGCTTCCTGGCATATCTTTTTAATTTGTCCTTTTAATGTTTGATTCATCCTTTCTACCTTTCCACTAGATTGTGGCCTCCACGGTGTATGTAAATCCCAGCTAATTCCAAGCATTTCACTAATTTCCTGTACTATTTTAGCTATAAAGTGTGGGCCTCGATCTGAAGAAATTCCTAAAGGTACCCCAAATCTAGGTATGATCTCTTTTAACAAAGTTTTTACTACTTCTCTAGCTTGATTCGTTCTACAGGGAAATGCTTCTAGCCACCCTGAAAAGGTACATACGTATACCAATAAATACTGAAACCCTTTTGATTTAGGTAATTCTGCAAAATCCACTTGCCAATAGTCACCTGGTTCTATTCCCACTTTCAAAGTTCCCATTTGAATTTGTTTTCGTATTACCGGATTATTCTTTAAACATACTGGACACTTCGCATTCACCCCTTTTGCTATTGTTAACATTTGTGCAGATACAATGCTCCGCTTTAAAAACTGCACCAATGCTTCTGCTCCCCAATGGCATTTATTATGTTCAGTTTGTATTATTCGTTTCATAATTGTAGCAGGCACTACTACTTGTCCATTACCTGTTACATACCATCCATGTGAATTCTTCTGTGCCTTTACCAAATCGGCTAATTTTTCATCTTCTTGGGTATAAAAGGGATTTACAGAGAGATGAGCAGTAATCGGGCTTACCTTAGTAGGTATTAGAGCTAATTCAGTCCATACTTGCCGTGCAGCAATTTTGGCTGCCTGGTCTGCCTTCATGTTTCCTTGTGCCACATCGCTGCCATCCCTCTGATGTCCTCGACAATGCATTACAGCCACTTGCTGAGGTAGTACCACAGCCTCTAATAACTGTAAGATCTCGGTTCGATATTTAATAATACTACCTTGAGCCGTCAACAATCCTCTTTCCTTCCATAAAGCTCCATGTATATGTATTATTCCAAAAGCGTATTTAGAATCTGTCCAAATATTCACTCTCTTATCCGTACTCGGTATTAAAGCCCGAATTAGAGCGACCAGTTCTGCCTTTTGCGCTGACGTTCCTGGCATTAATGCCTTTGCTTCAATTACTTCAAGCTTAGTAACCACAGCATATCCAGAATATCGTGTTCCATTCTCAACAAAGCTGCTACCGTCTGTAAATAATGTCCAGTCAGGATTTACAAGGGGAATATCTTTCAGATCTACCCTACTGGCGTAAGTTTGTTCGATCACCTCAATACAATCATGTTCCAGCTCGCCTTCCTCTATTTTGCTACCTAAAAATTCAGCGGGATTCAAACATGTTGTTATCTTTAAAAATATATCATCCTGTTCTCTCAATATTGCCTGATATTTCAACATTCTACTGGATGACAACCAATGACCCCCCTTTTGTTCCAAAACTGCAATCACCATGTGGGGCACAAATACTTCCATTTTTGTTCCCAATGTCAATTTTCTAGCTTCTTGGACTAACGTTACAGTAGCAGCCACTGCTCGGAGGCAAGAAGGCCATCCGGCACTTACCATATCCAACTGCTTGGAAAAATAGCCCACCGGTCTCTTCCATGATCCAATTCGTTGAGTTAAAACTCCAAGCGCTAGTCGTTGCCGCTCATGTACAAAGAGTTGAAATGTTTTTGTCAAATCAGGCAATCCTAATGCTGGGGCTTCTTGCAGAGCCTGTTTTAAGTCTTGAAAAGCCCTTTTACACTCTAAACTCCAAACTAATTGTGGCTCTTTTAAAGCTGCATACAGTGGTTTGGCTAACAGTCCATAATTCAAAATCCAGAGTCTGCACCACCCTGTCATTCCTAGAAAAGTTCGTAACTCGTGCAAATTTCTAGGTTCAGGGATGGCACAAATCGCTTGTATTCTATTCACCCCCAACCGTCTTTGTCCTTGGGAAATTTCACATCCCAGATATATCACTTTTTCCCGGGCAATTTGGGCTTTTTCCTTAGAAACTCGATAACCGCTCTGTCCCAGTAAATTTAATCACGCAACTGTAACAGTAATGCAGTTTTCATACCTTTCTGTCGCCACGAAAATGTCATCCACATATTGCAACAATAAGTATGCTTTTGATGGTAATTGAAAATATCCTTGCTCCTTCCAATCCTCCAGTTCTCGTGCCAGCTGATCCCCAAATATTGTAGGACTGTTTTTGAAGCCTTGTGGTAACCTGGTCCAGGTCAGCTGTCGTTTTCTTCCTGTATCCGGATTTTCCCATTCAAACGCAAATAATTTCCTACTTTGTAATGCCAATGGGATGCAGAAGAAAGCATCTTTTAAATCAATTACAGAAAAGTATCTAAATTGTTCTGCCACAGATGTTAACAATGTATAAGGATTTGCTACTACTGGATGTATATCTTTAACTATTTCGTTTACAGCTCTTAAATCTTGAACTAACCTATAATCTCCGTTAGGTTTTCTTATAGGAAATATTGGTGTATTATATTCAGATTCACATTCTTCTAACACATTGTGCATCAAAAATTTTGCAATTAATGGTGCTACCCCTTTCCTAGCTTCTAACTGTATAGGATATTGTCTAACTCTTACCGGTTGGACACCTTCTTTCAATTCTACTATGACAGGTTTTGCTGCTTTCGCTAATCCCGGTACTTGTGTCTCCCATACCCATGGTACTACAGCGTTTTCTACCTCTATTGGTATTGTTGTATTAGCTATTTCTTTTACTATAAATATTCTAGCTATTTCTTCCTCAGGTATCTGCAACTTAGCTTTTCCATTTTCAAATATTATTTTAGCATTAAATCTTGACAATAAATCTCGTCCTAACAAAGATGTAGGACAATCCGGTACATAGAGAAATTCATGATCTAATTCTTTACCCCTAAAATTTAGATGCAATGGCCGCAGAAAGGGCCGTTGCTCTGTTTTTCCTGTAGCTCCTACCACAGTTATCATCGTATCTCCTATCTTTCCTAAACAAGTATTTAAAACAGAATAAGTTGCCCCAGTATCTACCAATAATTGTTTCTCTTCCCCATCAATTTCTGTTGTCACTTTTAATCCATCACTTAGTCAGCTACTATGTTGCCCCAAATGTCCTAACATCATTGTTTCTGCCATTGGTGTTCCTCCTACTGAAGCCTGCTGGGCCAAATTCATTTTCACTGGGCACTCATTTTTCCAATGTCCCTGTTGTCTGCAAAACGCACACTGATTTATCCCTAGCTGATTTTGAGGTATTCCCCGCATGCCTCCTACCCTGTATCCTCCTCGACCTCGTCCTCTACTTCTGCCTCTTATTCCTTGATTTACTCGTTGTAACATTGCTAATAATCCTGCCTGATTTCTCTTTGTGGTTTGTTTTTTTTTTTTTTTTTTTTTTTCCTATTATTGTACACTTTCCAGCTGATTGCTTCCAAATTACTAAATCTCCTGGGGAAAAAGGAACTTTCCCATATACTTTATCAGTCCCCGAAATTGCCTCTCGTAAAGGGGCTAATAATACTTTACTGTTTTGCTCTTGTTCCTTCCTCCCTTGTCTTGTTCTCTGTGCAATTGGGGTTCGTTGCGCTTGTCTTGGGCATGATGAATGCCCTGGCGAACCCTTCGGTGTTAACTTAATCTGGATCGCTCCAGTATTAATTGATTCTGACGGTTTTACCGCCTTAATACTATCAGTATCACTATCGTCCCCTGCATCTATATCGGACATCACAGGGGCCATCGGTGATGCTAAAAGTGATACATCCTCTGGCTCTCTTATTGAATTTTGTATTGCCAAACAAGTCATACACTTCTTATTACCTACACATCCTCCACGTTTTGTTTTATCTTTTTTTCGGGATGTACCAACAACATTCCACATTCTCTCTGCATATCTGGATGATTACGTATATCATAAAATAGATCAACATATGGTACTTCATCCCATTTTTCAAGTTCTTAACAATATCTCATTAATGGACCTATAACACCCGGATCTAAACTTCCGTGTTCAGGCCACCGGGGTCCATCATACTCATATTGTGGCCACCAATTCGTACAATAATCTATAAATCGACTTTTACTCATACTCTGAAAATATCCCGCACTTTTCCAATGCTTTAATAAACATCCTAACGGAGAATTATCCGGTATTACCATGGTCTTACACATTCACTCCACACACACACACTAAATCTACGGGGTAGAAAACGGAAAGATAGCCTCTGATGGGAAACAAAAGACCAAACCAAACTCACGAGACAGCCACGTATGTCCGTGAGTGCTGGACCTGCGGGGCTTTCGCTCCGTCTGACGGCCAGCGCCTAGGCTTCCACAGACCAGACCTCGAGCTCGTTAGCCCAACCTTGCGTGAATCGCCGTCACGTCTTATTAGGCAGGCACCCGACCAAATATTACAATAAAGCACCTTCGGGCTTACCACTTTGGGACGTCAGGAGCAGCGCAGAGCGGGCGCAGCCGATGGCTCCCCGAGAATTCCTCGGTGCCGGCACGGAGCAAAATCGGAAAGCGAACCGTCAACACTACTCCCGAAGTCCCATCTGGGTCGCCAGAAAACTGTTGCCCGTAAAGAAACACATAACTACGAAAGCAGTTATATGCGGTGCTTTATTCGGGGCCCGGGGTCTCAGGGACTCATGTCCAAAGCTGAGAATCCCAAATCCCCGTTTAACTTGGTTAATATTTATAGTGTTCGGTTACGTAACATAATCAACAGAATTGCTAAGCTACATGATTGTTTCCCATTTATAGTTTCTTCAGTTACTGTTGCCAAGATTTGCTTATCATTTACCTAGTTCATCAGATTGTGCTGTACCCAGTTCATCAGATTGTACTGTACCCACTTCATCAGATTGTACTGTACCCAACACCTGCAATTATACCTTCATCTTGTCTACCAAGTATAACCTATTCTAATCAATATAATGTAACAATTCCCCCCTTTGAAAATACTTCAAGTCTTCCAGACTGCAAGGATTTTCATCATCAGTTCCGCAGATTTCCATATTCTTTGGACCGTCTCAAACTGGTGATTGTAGCTGCAATGAATTATTTCCAATGTCTTCATATCTCGGGGGAAGTTCATGATTCTTCCTGGTAACAGCTTTTAAAATTTTCCCCAAGTGTTGCCGTTCCTTATTAACAATATTTTGAATCAAACGCAACACTCCCATAATAGCTAACATAATAATTATAATTATTATACACCATTGAATTAAAGATGCTACCCAACCAGAGATGTTCAATCCAAATGACTTTGCTAAAGCAGCAACCCAATTATGGGTACTTTCTTCTCTTTCTTCCTCAGTTGCATGTTCAATTTGCGTTAGCTGAGACAAATCACGTTCTACCGCGGCTGTAACATTCGGAATATGTACACAACAATGATCAATCTTATCTCGTAAATAACCACATACTCCATGTTCTTTTAGCAACAGCATATCTAATGCCATTCTATTTTGCAGGGTCATTTTTGTGGTTGCCTGTAATTGTAAGTTTATTTCCTTAAATCCTTCTTTAGTCACTCTTGCTAGCCTTTCCGTTTGTCCTAACAACCGGTACAACATTTCTCTATTCCGATAAGCACTAATTGGAGCAAACAATGATTCTAAAGCCCAACCTAACTTCACACCGGATGATGGTTCTTGCCAATCATCATCATCCTTTATTTCTCTCTTCATTATCCATAAATTTTCTAATCTACCCTTAAATGGCGCTTTCTTCCAAATTGGGCAGAGAGTTGGTAACCCTAAAGTTATTTCAGTCACCAACCCATCCAAGGGGAGGTGAGTCGTCCATTGTCCATCACTTGTAACCCAAACTAAATTTCCTGTGCTCCTGATCGTAGTTCTACAATCTATTCCCACTCCGAATTGTATTACAGGTTCACTCATTGAGTATTTAATTCCTCTACAGGCACAACCTGTCCTTAATGCAAGGACCACAGGTGGAAAGGTAACTTCACTTTCGGGGTGTCACAAGTGTATACTTTTGTACAGTTCTAGACTGGGTGTTTTTCAGCTAACTTTCTTTTGCATTAGATTTTCTTGTGTTTCCTGTTGTGGCGCCTGGATTATTTGTATTGGTTGCATTTCGTCTTTTTCCAAATCTTTTAACTCTCTCCTGGCTCTGTTTCTTTTCTGCATAGGTTCTGATTTTGCAGTAACCTCTAATGCCCTTTTTCCATAATCAAAACTCTCTTTAATCCAAACAATACAGGTGTAGTTTCCTACATCTGTCTTACTTACATTTCGCAATGATAAAATCATAGTACCCCTTCGTGTATCACTATCCCATCGGATTGTAAACCCAGTTGACAATTTGGACTCATTCTTCTGCCAATAGCAACTAATGTCTTGGATTGAACTTCTCATATCTCCAACAAAATCACAAGTCAAATTTACATCCATTCGTTCTTCTATATGTACAGTAGCATATGTATGTATTATTTGAGCGAAACCATTACTTAATCCTACCCAGCATAGTATTACCAAGATGTAAATCTCAGTTTTGTAGGAGTGATCATTTTTACCCCCCATTGTGATGGTACCTTCTTCACTCTGGTATAATGAATCCAATTATCAATTCCTGCTACTTTCACAGCGGTAAATGTTATCAATAGCACCAAATAAAGTCCATGCCACTGTTCCTTTAAAGGCTCCGTTTGCCAATTTCGAACATACGCTTGGTCTCCTGGTTGATTCTCCAACGGCAAAGGGCGATTCCAGATGATCGCGGCACGTAAGGCTGTGAGTAATCTGCTTAAAGAAATTATATAACTATAAACATCTTGATCTCCTTGGAGGTGTAAATCTGCACTTCCCATTCCCTTCGTTGGTGCAGTATATGGCTTACCGTACAGAATTTCATAGGGACTTACAGACAACCCTTCTCTAGGTTTTATACGAATTCTCAATAAAGCAAGGGGCAATGCCTGTGGCCATTGGATTTGAGCTTCCTGGCATATCTTTTTAATTTGTCCTTTTAATGTTTGATTCATCCTTTCTACCTTTCCACTAGATTGTGGCCTCCACGGTGTATGTAAATCCCAGCTAATTCCAAGCATTTCACTAATTTCCTGTACTATTTTAGCTATAAAGTGTGGGCCTCGATCTGAAGAAATTCCTAAAGGTACCCCAAATCTAGGTATGATCTCTTTTAACAAAGTTTTTACTACTTCTCTAGCTTGATTCGTTCTACAGGGAAATGCTTCTAGCCACCCTGAAAAGGTACATACGTATACCAATAAATACTTAAACCCTTTTGATTTAGGTAATTCTGCAAAATCCACTTGCCAATAGTCACCTGGTTCTATTCCCACTTTCAAAGTTCCCATTTGAATTTGTTTTCGTATTACCGGATTATTCTTTAAACATACTGGACACTTCGCATTCACCCCTTTTGCTATTGTTAACATTTGTGCAGATACAATGCTCCGCTTTAAAAACTGCACCAATGCTTCTGCTCCCCAATGGCATTTATTATGTTCAGTTTGTATTATTCGTTTCATAATTGTAGCAGGCACTACTACTTGTCCATTACCTGTTACATACCATCCATGTGAATTCTTCTGTGCCTTTACCAAATCGGCTAATTTTTCATCTTCTTGGGTATAAAAGGGATTTACAGAGAGATGAGCAGTAATCGGGCTTACCTTAGTAGGTATTAGAGCTAATTCAGTCCATACTTGCCGTGCAGCAATTTTGGCTGCCTGGTCTGCCTTCATGTTTCCTTGTGCCACATCGCTGTCATCCCTCTGATGTCCTCGACAATGCATTACAGCCACTTGCTGAGGTAGTACCACAGCCTCTAATAACTGTAAGATCTCGGTTCGATATTTAATAATACTACCTTGAGCCGTCAACAATCCTCTTTCCTTCCATAAAGCTCCATGTATATGTATTATTCCAAAAGCGTATTTAGAATCTGTCCAAATATTCACTCTCTTATCCGTACTCGGTATTAAAGCCCGAATTAGAGCGACCAGTTCTGCCTTTTGCGCTGACGTTCCTGGCATTAATGCCTTTGCTTCAATTACTTCAAGCTTAGTAACCACAGCATATCCAGAATATCGTGTTCCATTCTCAACAAAGCTGCTACCGTCTGTAAATAATGTCCAGTCAGGATTTACAAGGGGAATATCTTTCAGATCTACCCTACTGGCGTAAGTTTGTTCGATCACCTCAATACAATCATGTTCCAGCTCGCCTTCCTCTATTTTGCTACCTAAAAATTCAGCGGGATTCAAACATGTTGTTATCTTTAAAAATATATCATCCTGTTCTCTCAATATTGCCTGATATTTCAACATTCTACTGGATGACAACCAATGACCCCCCTTTTGTTCCAAAACTGCAATCACCATGTGGGGCACAAATACTTCCATTTTTGTTCCCAATGTCAATTTTCTAGCTTCTTGGACTAACGTTACAGTAGCAGCCACTGCTCGGAGGCAAGAAGGCCATCCGGCACTTACCATATCCAACTGCTTGGAAAAATAGCCCACCGGTCTCTTCCATGATCCAATTCGTTGAGTTAAAACTCCAAGCGCTAGTCGTTGCCGCTCATGTACAAAGAGTTGAAATGTTTTTGTCAAATCAGGCAATCCTAATGCTGGGGCTTCTTGCAGAGCCTGTTTTAAGTCTTGAAAAGCCCTTTTACACTCTAAACTCCAAACTAATTGTGGCTCTTTTAAAGCTGCATACAGTGGTTTGGCTAACAGTCCATAATTCAAAATCCAGAGTCTGCACCACCCTGTCATTCCTAGAAAAGTTCGTAACTCGTGCAAATTTCTAGGTTCAGGGATGGCACAAATCGCTTGTATTCTATTCACCCCCAACCGTCTTTGTCCTTGGGAAATTTCACATCCCAGATATATCACTTTTTCCCGGGCAATTTGGGCTTTTTCCTTAGAAACTCGATAACCGCTCTGTCCCAGGAAATTTAATCACGCAACTGTAACAGTAATGCAGTTTTCATACCTTTCTGTCGCCACGAAAATGTCATCCACATATTGCAACAATAAGTATGCTTTTGATGGTAATTGAAAATATCCTTGCTCCTTCCAATCCTCCAGTTCTCGTGCCAGCTGATTCCCAAATATTGTAGGACTGTTTTTGAAGCCTTGTGGTAACCTGGTCCAGGTCAGCTGTCGTTTTCGTCCTGTATCCGGATTTTCCCATTCAAACGCAAATAATTTCCTACTTTGTAATGCCAATGGGATGCAGAAGAAAGCATCTTTTAAATCAATTACAGAAAAGTATCTAAATTGTTCTGCCACAGATGTTAACAATGTATAAGGATTTGCTACTACTGGATGTATATCTTTAACTATTTCGTTTACAGCTCTTAAATCTTGAACTAACCTATAATCTCCGTTAGGTTTTCTTATAGGAAATATTGGTGTATTATATTCAGATTCACATTCTTCTAACACATTGTGCATCAAAAATTTTGCAATTAATGGTGCTACCCCTTTCCTAGCTTCTAACTGTATAGGATATTGTCTAACTCTTACCGGTTGGACACCTTCTTTCAATTCTACTATGACAGGTTTTGCTGCTTTCGCTAATCCCGGTACTTGTGTCTCCCATACCCATGGTACTACAGCGTTTTCTACCTCTATTGGTATTGTTGTATTAGCTATTTCTTTTACTATAAATATTCTAGCTATTTCTTCCTCAGGTATCTGCAACTTAGCTTTTCCATTTTCAAATATTATTTTAGCATTAAATCTTGACAATAAATCTCGTCCTAACAAAGATGTAGGACAATCCGGTACATAGAGAAATTCATGATCTAATTCTTTACCCCTAAAATTTAGATGCAATGGCCGCAGAAAGGGCCGTTGCTCTGTTTTTCCTGTAGCTCCTACCACAGTTATCATCGTATCTCCTATCTTTCCTAAACAAGTATTTAAAACAGAATAAGTTGCCCCAGTATCTACCAATAATTGTTTCTCTTCCCCATCAATTTCTGTTGTCACTTTTAATCCATCACTTAGTCAGCTACTATGTTGCCCCAAATGTCCTAACATCATTGTTTCTGCCATTGCTGTTCCTCCTACTGAAGTCTGCTGGGCCAAATTCATTTTCACTGGGCACTCATTTTTCCAATGTCCCTGTTGTCTGCAAAACGCACACTGATTTATCCCTAGCTGATTTTGAGGTATTCCCCGCATGCCTCCTACCCTGTATCCTCCTCGACCTCGTCCTCTACTTCTGCCTCTTATTCCTTGATTTACTCGTTGTAACATTGCTAATAATCCTGCCTGATTTCTCTTTGTGGTTTGTTTTTTTTTCCCTATTATTGTACACTTTCCAGCTGATTGCTTCCAAATTACTAAATCTCCTGGGGAAAAAGGAACTTTCCCATATACTTTATCAGTCCCCGAAATTGCCTCTCGTAAAGGGGCTAATAATACTTTACTGTTTTGCTCTTGTTCCTTCCTCCCTTGTCTTGTTCTCTGTGCAATTGGGGTTCGTTGCGCTTGTCTTGGGCATGATGAATGCCCTGGCGAACCCTTCGGTGTTAACTTAATCTGGATCGCTCCAGTATTAATTGATTCTGACGGTTTTACCGCCTTAATACTATCAGTATCACTATCGTCCCCTGCATCTATATCGGACATCACAGGGGCCGTCGGTGATGCTAAAAGTGATACATCCTCTGGCTCTCTTATTGAATTTTGTATTGCCAAACAAGTCATACACTTCTTATTACCTACACATCCTCCACATTTTGTTTTATCTTTTTTTCGGGATGTACCAACAACATTCCACATTCTCTCTGCATATCTGGATGATTACGTATATCATAAAATAGATCAACATATGGTACTTCATCCCATTTTTCAAGTTCTTAACAATATCTCATTAATGGACCTATAACACCCGGATCTAAACTTCCGTGTTCAGGCCACCGGGGTCCATCATACTCATATTGTGGCCACCAATTCGTACAATAATCTATAAATCGACTTTTACTCATACTCTGAAAATATCCCGCACTTTTCCAATGCTTTAATAAACATCCTAACGGAGAATTATCCGGTATTACCATGGTCTTACACATTCACTCCACACACACACACACACTAAATCTACGGGGTAGAAAACGGAAAGATAGCCTCTGATGGGAAACAAAAGACCAAACCAAACTCACGAGACAGCCACGTATGTCCGTGAGTGCTGGACCTGCGGGGCTTTCGCTCCGTCTGACGGCCAGCGCCTAGGCTTCCACAGACCAGACCTCGAGCTCGTTAGCCCAACCTTGCGTGAATCGCCGTCACGTCTTATTAGGCAGGCACCCGACCAAATATTACAATAAAGCACCTTCGGGCTTACCACTTTGGGACGTCAGCAGCAGCGCAGAGCGGGCGCAGCCGATGGCTCCCCGAGAATTCCTCGGTGCCGGCACGGAGCAAAATCGGAAAGCGAACCGTCAACACTACTCCCGAAGTCCCATCTGGGTCGCCAGAAAACTGTTGCCCGTAAAGAAACACATAACTACGAAAGCAGTTATATGCGGTGCTTTATTCGGGGCCCGGGGTCTCAGGGACTCATGTCCAAAGCTGAGAATCCCAAATCCCCGTTTAACTTGGTTAATATTTATAGTGTTCGGTTACGTAACATAATCAACAGAATTGCTAAGCTACATGATTGTTTCCCATTTATAGTTTCTTCAGTTACTGTTGCCAAGATTTGCTTATCATTTACCTAGTTCATCAGATTGTGCTGTACCCAGTTCATCAGATTGTACTGTACCCACTTCATCAGATTGTACTGTACCCAACACCTGCAATTATACCTTCATCTTGTCTACCAAGTATAACCTATTCTAATCAATATAATGTAACAATTCCCCCCTTTGAAAATACTTCAAGTCTTCCAGACTGCAAGGATTTTCATCATCAGTTCCGCAGATTTCCATATTCTTTGGACCGTCTCAAACTGGTGATTGTAGCTGCAATGAATTATTTCCAATGTCTTCATATCTCGGGGGAAGTTCATGATTCTTCCTGGTAACAGCTTTTAAAATTTTCCCCAAGTGTTGCCGTTCCTTATTAACAATATTTTGAATCAAACGCAACACTCCCATAATAGCTAACATAATAATTATAATTATTATACACCATTGAATTAAAGATGCTACCCAACCAGAGATGTTCAATCCAAATGACTTTGCTAAAGCAGCAACCCAATTATGGGTACTTTCTTCTCTTTCTTCCTCAGTTGCATGTTCAATTTGCGTTAGCTGAGACAAATCACGTTCTACCGCGGCTGTAACATTCGGAATATGTACACAACAATGATCAATCTTATCTCGTAAATAACCACATACTCCATGTTCTTTTAGCAACAGCATATCTAATGCCATTCTATTTTGCAGGGTCATTTTTGTGGTTGCCTGTAATTGTAAGTTTATTTCCTTAAATCCTTCTTTAGTCACTCTTGCTAGCCTTTCCGTTTGTCCTAACAACCGGTACAACATTTCTCTATTCCGATAAGCACTAATTGGAGCAAACAATGATTCTAAAGCCCAACCTAACTTCACACCGGATGATGGTTCTTGCCAATCATCATCATCCTTTATTTCTCTCTTCATTATCCATAAATTTTCTAATCTACCCTTAAATGGCGCTTTCTTCCAAATTGGGCAGAGAGTTGGTAACCCTAAAGTTATTTCAGTCACCAACCCATCCAAGGGGAGGTGAGTCGTCCATTGTCCATCACTTGTAACCCAAACTAAATTTCCTGTGCTCCTGATCGTAGTTCTACAATCTATTCCCACTCCGAATTGTATTACAGGTTCACTCATGGAGTATTTAATTCCTCTACAGGCACAACCTGTCCTTAATGCAAGGACCACAGGTGGAAAGGTAACTTCACTTTCGGGGTGTCACAAGTGTATACTTTTGTACAGTTCTAGACTGGGTGTTTTTCAGCTAACTTTCTTTTGCATTAGATTTTCTTGTGTTTCCTGTTGTGGCGCCTGGATTATTTGTATTGGTTGCATTTCGTCTTTTTCCAAATCTTTTAACTCTCTCCTGGCTCTGTTTCTTTTCTGCATAGGTTCTGATTTTGCAGTAACCTCTAATGCCCTTTTTCCATAATCAAAACTCTCTTTAATCCAAACAATACAGGTGTAGTTTCCTACATCTGTCTTACTTACATTTCGCAATGATAAAATCATAGTACCCCTTCGTGTATCACTATCCCATCGGATTGTAAACCCAGCTGACAATTTGGACTCATTCTTCTGCCAATAGCAACTAATGTCTTGGATTGAACTTCTCATATCTCCAACAAAATCACAAGTCAAATTTACATCCATTCGTTCTTCTATATGTACAGTAGCATATGTATGTATTATTTGAGCGAAACCATTACTTAATCCTACCCAGCATAGTATTACCAAGATGTAAATCTCAGTTTTGTAGGAGTGATCATTTTTACCCCCCATTGTGATGGTACCTTCTTCACTCTGGTATAATGAATCCAATTATCAATTCCTGCTACTTTCACAGCGGTAAATGTTATCAATAGTACCAAATAAAGTCCATGCCACTGTTCCTTTAAAGGCTCCGTTTGCCAATTTCGAACATACGCTTGGTCTCCTGGTTGATTCTCCAACGGCAAAGGGCGATTCCAGATGATCGCGGCACGTAAGGCTGTGAGTAATCTGCTTAAAGAAATTATATAACTATAAACATCTTGATCTCCTTGGAGGTGTAAATCTGCACTTCCCATTCCCTTCGTTGGTGCAGTATATGGCTTACCGTACAGAATTTCATAGGGACTTACAGACAACCCTTCTCTAGGTTTTATACGAATTCTCAATAAAGCAAGGGGCAATGCCTGTGGCCATTGGATTTGAGCTTCCTGGCATATCTTTTTAATTTGTCCTTTTAATGTTTGATTCATCCTTTCTACCTTTCCACTAGATTGTGGCCTCCACGGTGTATGTAAATCCCAGCTAATTCCAAGCATTTCACTAATTTCCTGTACTATTTCAGCTATAAAGTGTGGGCCTCGATCTGAAGAAATTCCTAAAGGTACCCCAAATCTAGGTATGATCTCTTTTAACAAAGTTTTTACTACTTCTCTAGCTTGATTCGTTCTACAGGGAAATGCTTCTAGCCACCCTGAAAAGGTACATACGTATACCAATAAATACTTAAACCCTTTTGATTTAGGTAATTCTGCAAAATCCACTTGCCAATAGTCACCTGGTTCTATTCCCACTTTCAAAGTTCCCATTGGAATTTGTTTTCGTATTACCGGATTATTCTTTAAACATACTGGACACTTCGCATTCACCCCTTTTGCTATTGTTAACATTTGTGCAGATATAATGCTCCGCTTTAAAAACTGCACCAATGCTTCTGCTCCCCAATGGCATTTATTATGTTCAGTTTGTATTATTCGTTTCATAATTGTAGCAGGCACTACTACTTGTCCATTACCTGTTACATACCATCCATGTGAATTCTTCTGTGCCTTTACCAAATCGGCTAATTTTTCATCTTCTTGGGTATAAAAGGGATTTACAGAGAGATGAGCAGTAATCGGGCTTACCTTAGTAGGTATTAGAGCTAATTCAGTCCATACTTGCCGTGCAGCAATTTTGGCTGCCTGGTCTGCCTTCATGTTTCCTTGTGCCACATCGCTGTCATCCCTCTGATGTCCTCGACAATGCATTACAGCCACTTGCTGAGGTAGTACCACAGCCTCTAATAACTGTAAGATCTCGGTTCGATATTTAATAATACTACCTTGAGCCGTCAACAATCCTCTTTCCTTCCATAAAGCTCCATGTATATGTATTATTCCAAAAGCGTATTTAGAATCTGTCCAAATATTCACTCTCTTATCCGTACTCGGTATTAAAGCCCGAATTAGAGCGACCAGTTCTGCCTTTTGCGCTGACGTTCCTGGCATTAATGCCTTTGCTTCAATTACTTCAAGCTTAGTAACCACAGCATATCCAGAATATCGTGTTCCATTCTCAACAAAGCTGCTACCGTCTGTAAATAATGTCCAGTCAGGATTTACAAGGGGAATATCTTTCAGATCTACCCTACTGGCGTAAGTTTGTTCGATCACCTCAATACAATCATGTTCCAGCTCGCCTTCCTCTATTTTGCTACCTAAAAATTCAGCGGGATTCAAACATGTTGTTATCTTTAAAAATATATCATCCTGTTCTCTCAATATTGCCTGATATTTCAACATTCTACTGGATGACAACCAATGACCCCCCTTTTGTTCCAAAACTGCAATCACCATGTGGGGCACAAATACTTCCATTTTTGTTCCCAATGTCAATTTTCTAGCTTCTTGGACTAACGTTACAGTAGCAGCCACTGCTCGGAGGCAAGAAGGCCATCCGGCACTTACCATATCCAACTGCTTGGAAAAATAGCCCACCGGTCTCTTCCATGATCCAATTCGTTGAGTTAAAACTCCAAGCGCTAGTCGTTGCCGCTCATGTACAAAGAGTTGAAATGTTTTTGTCAAATCAGGCAATCCTAATGCTGGGGCTTCTTGCAGAGCCTGTTTTAAGTCTTGAAAAGCCCTTTTACACTCTAAACTCCAAACTAATTGTGGCTCTTTTAAAGCTGCATACAGTGGTTTGGCTAACAGTCCATAATTCAAAATCCAGAGTCTGCACCACCCTGTCATTCCTAGAAAAGTTCGTAACTCGTGCAAATTTCTAGGTTCAGGGATGGCACAAATCGCTTGTATTCTATTCACCCCCAACCGTCTTTGTCCTTGGGAAATTTCACATCCCAGATATATCACTTTTTCCCGGGCAATTTGGGCTTTTTCCTTAGAAACTCGATAACCGCTCTGTCCCAGTAAATTTAATCACGCAACTGTAACAGTAATGCAGTTTTCATACCTTTCTGTCGCCACGAAAATGTCATCCACATATTGCAACAATAAGTATGCTTTTGATGGTAATTGAAAATATCCTTGCTCCTTCCAATCCTCCAGTTCTCGTGCCAGCTGATTCCCAAATATTGTAGGACTGTTTTTGAAGCCTTGTGGTAACCTGGTCCAGGTCAGCTGTCGTTTTCGTCCTGTATCCGGATTTTCCCATTCAAACGCAAATAATTTCCTACTTTGTAATGCCAATGGGATGCAGAAGAAAGCATCTTTTAAATCAATTACAGAAAAGTATCTAAATTGTTCTGCCACAGATGTTAACAATGTATAAGGATTTGCTACTACTGGATGTATATCTTTAACTATTTCGTTTACAGCTCTTAAATCTTGAACTAACCTATAATCTCCGTTAGGTTTTCTTATAGGAAATATTGGTGTATTATATTCAGATTCACATTCTTCTAACACATTGTGCATCAAAAATTTTGCAATTAATGGTGCTACCCCTTTCCTAGCTTCTAACTGTATAGGATATTGTCTAACTCTTACCGGTTGGACACCTTCTTTCAATTCTACTATGACAGGTTTTGCTGCTTTCGCTAATCCCGGTACTTGTGTCTCCCATACCCATGGTACTACAGCGTTTTCTACCTCTATTGGTATTGTTGTATTAGCTATTTCTTTTACTATAAATATTCTAGCTATTTCTTCCTCAGGTATCTGCAACTTAGCTTTTCCATTTTCAAATATTATTTTAGCATTAAATCTTGACAATAAATCTCGTCCTAACAAAGATGTAGGACAATCCGGTACATAGAGAAATTCATGATCTAATTCTTTACCCCTAAAATTTAGATGCAATGGCCGCAGAAAGGGCCGTTGCTCTGTTTTTCCTGTAGCTCCTACCACAGTTATCATCGTATCTCCTATCTTTCCTAAACAAGTATTTAAAACAGAATAAGTTGCCCCAGTATCTACCAATAATTGTTTCTCTTCCCCATCAATTTCTGTTGTCACTTTTAATCCATCACTTAGTCAGCTACTATGTTGCCCCAAATGTCCTAACATCATTGTTTCTGCCATTGGTGTTCCTCCTACTGAAGTCTGCTGGGCCAAATTCATTTTCACTGGGCACTCATTTTTCCAATGTCCCTGTTGTCTGCAAAACGCACACTGATTTATCCCTAGCTGATTTTGAGGTATTCCCCGCATGCCTCCTACCCTGTATCCTCCTCGACCTCGTCCTCTACTTCTGCCTCTTATTCCTTGATTTACTCGTTGTAACATTGCTAATAATCCTGCCTGATTTCTCTTTGTGGTTTGTTTTTTTTTTTTTTTTTTTTCCCTATTATTGTACACTTTCCAGCTGATTGCTTCCAAATTACTAAATCTCCTGGGGAAAAAGGAACTTTCCCATATACTTTATCAGTCCCCGAAATTGCCTCTCGTAAAGGGGCTAATAATACTTTACTGTTTTGCTCTTGTTCCTTCCTCCCTTGTCTTGTTCTCTGTGCAATTGGGGTTCGTTGCGCTTGTCTTGGGCATGATGAATGCCCTGGCGAACCCTTCGGTGTTAACTTAATCTGGATCGCTCCAGTATTAATTGATTCTGACGGTTTTACCGCCTTAATACTATCAGTATCACTATCGTCCCCTGCATCTATATTGGACATCACAGGGGCCGTCGGTGATGCTAAAAGTGATACCTCCTCTGGCTCTCTTATTGAATTTTGTATTGCCAAACAAGTCATACACTTCTTATTACCTACACATCCTCCACGTTTTGTTTTATCTTTTTTTCGGGATGTACCAACAACATTCCACATTCTCTCTGCATATCTGGATGATTACGTATATCATAAAATAGATCAACATATGGTTCTTCATCCCATTTTTCAAGTTCTTAACAATATCTCATTAATGGACCTATAACACCCGGATCTAAACTTCCGTGTTCAGGCCACCGGGGTCCATCATACTCATATTGTGGCCACCAATTCGTACAATAATCTATAAATCGACTTTTACTCATACTCTGAAAATATCCCGCACTTTTCCAATGCTTTAATAAACATCCTAACGGAGAATTATCCGGTATTACCATGGTCTTACACACTCACTCCACACACACACACTAAATCTACGGGGTAGAAAACAGAAAGATAGCCTCTGATGGGAAACAAAAGACCAAACCAAACTCACAAGACAGCCACGTATGTCCGTGAGTGCTGGACCTGCGGGGCTTTCGCTCCGTCTGACGGCCAGCGCCTAGGCTTCCACAGACCAGACCTCGAGCTCGTTAGCCCAACCTTGCGTGAATCGCCGTCACGTCTTATTAGGCAGGCACCCGACCAAATATTACAATAAAGCACCTTCGGGCTTACCACTTTGGGACGTCAGGAGCAGCGCAGAGCGGGCGCAGCCGATGGCTCCCCGAGAATTCCTCGGTGCCGGCACGGAGCAAAATCGGAAAGCGAACCGTCAACACTACTCCCGAAGTCCCATCTGGGTCGCCAGAAAACTGTTGCCCGTAAAGAAACACATAACTACGAAAGCAGTTATATGCGGTGCTTTATTCGGGGCCCGGGGTCTCAGGGACTCATGTCCAAAGCTGAGAATCCCAAATCCCCGTTTAACTTGGTTAATATTTATAGTGTTCGGTTACGTAACATAATCAACAGAATTGCTAAGCTACATGATTGTTTCCCATTTATAGTTTCTTCAGTTACTGTTGCCAAGATTTGCTTATCATTTACCTAGTTCATCAGATTGTGCTGTACCCAGTTCATCAGATTGTACTGTACCCACTTCATCAGATTGTACTGTACCCACTTCATCAGATTGTACTGTACCCACTTCATCAGATTGTACTGTACCCAACACCTACAATTATACCTTCATCTTGTCTACCAAGTATAACCTATTCTAATCAATATAATGTAACACGTGTTTTTTTTTTTTTTTCTTTCCCCCCTTTCTTTCTTTTTCCTTCTTTCTCTCAAAGGAAAGGTCTTAATACACTGCTTTGCATCGTACGTTACGGGGTAAGCCGTTTGGAAGCACTACAGGGCCGACGCCGCGCCGCAACCCTGCTCCGGGGCCCGCCTGCCCCCCCGCTCCGCTCCGCCGCGCCGCCTCCGCAGGGGCGAGCGCGTGCCCCGGCCCGCGCTGCCAACGAACTGGCGCCCTAAACGCCGCGCACGCAAAACGCAAAGTCACACCCGCGCTCCCGGCGCGGCGCCGGGTCCCAGCCCGCCCCCCCACTCGCCCCGCACCGCCGCCTCCACGCAGCGACGGCCGCAGCGGGCAGGATGCAGCCCGACGCCCCCCGAACCTATGCGTTCGCCTCACCCGGGGGCCCCACATCCTTCACTCCACGCCACCTCCGCACTCACCCGCCGCCGCCGCCGAGCGAAAACGCCCTCCCTGCTCGCCGCCATCTTGCTTCCCCGCCGCCGCGCATGCGCCGCTCGCCAACGGACTGCGGCGGCAGTGGCGCTTGAGCACCGCGCACGTGCCGGCTCGGACAGCGCGGGGGGGGGGAGCGAGTGGAGCGGGAGGGGCGTGGGGGAGCGAGGGGAGCGGGAGGGGCGGGGGGGAGCGGGAGGGGAGCAGAGGGAGCCCGAGGGGCGGGGGGGAGCGAGGGGAGCCCGAGGGGCGGGGCGGAGTGCGAGGGGAGCGCGGGGAGCGCGAGGGGAGCCCGAGAAGCAGGGGGGAGCGCGAGGGGAGCAGGGGGAGCGCGAGGGGAGCAGGGGGAGCCCGAGGGGCGGGGCGGAGCGCGAGGAGAGCAGGGGGAGCGCGAGGGGCGGGGCGGAGCGCGAGGGGAGCCCGAGAAGCGGGGGGGAGCGTGAGGGGAGCAGGGGGAGCCCGAGGAGCGGGGGAAGCGCGAGGGGAGCCCGAGAAGCAGGGGGGGAGCGCGAGGGCAGGGGGGAGCGCGAGGGGACCAGGGGGAGCGCGAGGGGAGCAAGGGGAGCCCGAGAGGAGCCCGAGGAGCGGGGGAGAGCGCGAGAGGAGCCTGAGAAGCAGGGGGGAGCCCGAGAAGCGGGGGGGAGCGCGAGGGGAGCAGGAGGAGCGCGAGGGGCGGGGCGGAGAGCGAGGGGAGCAGGGGGAGCCCGAGGAGGGGGGGGGAGCGCGAGGCGCGGGGGGGAGCGCGAGAGGAGCAGGGGGAGCGCGAGGGGAGCAGGGGGAGCCCGAGGAGCAGGGGGAGCGCGAGGGGAGCAGGGGGAGCCCGAGGGGCGGGGCGGAGCGCGAGGGGAGCCCGAGAAGCGGGGGGGAGCGTGAGGGGAGCAGGGGGAGCCCGAGGAGCGGGGGAAGCGCGAGGGGAGCCCGAGAAGCAGGGGGGGAGCGCGAGGGCAGGGGGGAGCGCGAGGGGACCAGGGGGAGCGCGAGGGGCGGGGCGGAGCGCGAGGGGAGCAAGGGGAGCCCGAGAGGAGCCCGAGAAGCAGGGGGGAGCGCGAGGGGACCAGGGGGAGTGCGAGGGGCGGGGCGGAGCGCGAGGGGAGCAAGGGGAGCCCGAGGAGCGGGGGAGAGCGCGAGAGGAGCCTGAGAAGCAGGGGGGAGCCCGAGAAGCGGGGGGGGAGCGCGAGGGGAGCAGGAGGAGCGCGAGGGGCGGGGCGGAGAGCGAGGGGAGCAGGGGGAGCCCGAGGAGGGGGGGGGGAGCGCGAGGGGAGCCCGAGAAGCAGGGGGGAGCGCGAGGGGAGCCTGAGAAACGGGGGGCAGCCCGAGAAGCGGGGGGAGCGCGAGGGGCGGGGGGAGCGCGAGGGAAGCCCGAGAAGCGGGGGGCAGCCCGAGAAGCGGGGGGGAGCAGGGGGAGCGCGAGGGGAGCAGGGGGAGCGCGAGGGGAGCAGGGGGAGCGCGAGGGGCGGGGCGGAGCGCTAGGGGAGCAAGGGGAGCCCGAGAAGCAGGGGGGAGCGCGAGGGGACCAGGGGGAGCGCGAGGGGCGGGGCGGAGCGCGACGGGAGCAAGGGGAGCCCGAGGAGCGGGGGAGAGCGCGAGAGGAGCCTGAGAAGCAGGGGGGAGCGCGAGAAGCGGGGCGGAGCCCGAGAAGCGGGGGGGAGCGCGAGGGGAGCAGGAGGAGCGCGAGGGGCGGGGCGGAGCGCGAGGGGAGCAGGGGGAGCCCGAGGAGGGGGGGGGAGCGCGAGGGGAGCCCGAGAAGCGGGGGGGAGCGCGAGGGGAGCCCGAGAAGCGGGGGGCAGCCCGAGAAGCGGGGGGGAGCGCGAGGGGCGGGGGGGAGCGCGAGGGGAGCAGGGGGAGCCCGAGGGGCGGGGCGGAGCGCGAGGGGAGCAGGGGGAGCCCGAGGGGCGGGGCGGAGCGCGAGGGGAGCAGGGGGAGCGCGAGGAGAGGGGGGGAGGGCGAGAGGAGCCCGAGAAGCGTGGGGAGCGCGAGGCGCGGGGGGGAGCGCGAGGGGAGCAGGGGGAGCGCGAGGAGGGGGGGGAGCGCGAGGGGAGCCCGAGAAGCGGGGGGGAGCGCGAGGGGAGCCCGAGAAGCGGGGGGGAGCGCGAGGCGCGGGGGGGAGCGCGAGAGGAGCAGGGGGAGCGCGAGGGGAGCGCGAGGGGAGCAGGGGGAGCGCGAGGGGAGCAGGGGGAGCCCGAGGGGCGGGGCGGAGCGCGAGGGGAGCAGGGGGAGCGCGAGGGGAGCAGGGGGAGCCCGAGGAGCGAGTAGGGAGCGCGAGGGGAGCCCGAGAAACGGGGGGGAGCGCGGGGGCGGAGGAGGAGCGCGAAGGGAGCCCGAGAAACGGGGGGGAGCGCGGGGGCGGGGGGGGGAGCGCGAAGGGAGCCCGAGAAGCGGGGGGGAGCGCGAGGGGCGGGTGGAGCGGGGAATCCCGAGGGGCGGGGGGGAGCCGGGGGAGCCCGAGGGGCGGGGGGGAGCACGAAGGGAGGCGAGACCCGCAATGGCATGCTCGCGCCGCGCCGCTGCAGCCGGGCGGCTCACGCGTGCGAACCGCAGCCCGCCGCGGCAGCCCGGGACTCCCAGCGAGCGCCCCGAGGCTGCCCGAGCCCGTGGCCGCTCCAAGAGCACCGGGAAGGGGCGACGAGCACGCTCCATTCGCTTACCCGTTACCGAAACGGCGGAGAGCAGCAGCAAACATGGCGACCGGCACTGAGCATGCGCGCCCCCCCCCACAGGGTGCAGTACCGCTTTTTGGACACAGGGTGGCAGCAGTGAGCACGGAGGAACCCAGTGCGCGTGCGCGCCCCCCTTTATCGTGCCCAACCGCTTTTTGACGCCCCGAGGGCAGCAGGGCGCGCGGCCGCCCCCGGCACGCGCACACCGCTGCAGAGCCCTGCAGAGCCCCCCAGCCCGCCCGCCCTTTGCAGAGATTTCACCCCCCTCGCCTCGGCTCATCTGCCCTTATTTACAGCGCCCGCTGCGAGGCGCCGCGTCGCCGCGTGTCGTGCTCGAGCCGCTGCTCCTAGAGGCTTCAGTAACAGCGCTTTCCTTTGAACATCGTTGCAAAATACTCCACAGACAAAAAAGAGTCAGAGGCTGCACTTAAAAAAACAAAACGAAAACAAAAAAACCACCCACCTACTTAACGGGACAATTTGCAAGCGTTCCAAGAAGCAGCCGTTCTTCTTTAGGACTTTCGACCTCTCGCCTTTACTGATCGTTAAACAAAATAAACAGCCCAAAGCAAGCCGCGCTATTTGCTTGACAGACTGCTCGGTTTTTATTATTAAACGGTACGAGATGCTGGCACGCGGCATGTCTTCTTCGGATTCTTGGGCTGACGTTCCTTCGGCCGCACGCACGCGGTCAAAGGCGTCTTTTTCACGTCCCGCCGTCAGGGCCTCCCCAGCAATTCCCGCAGCGACTCCCCCCTCGGGACAAACAGCTCGAGGACACGCACGGTCTTGCTAAAAGAACGGGGGGGGGGGGGGGGGGGGACAAACGCGTGCGCTGAGCGCGGCACTCGCAGACCCGATCTTCGGGTCCAAAAGAAAACTCTCTAAAGCGGACCAGGCGGGCCAAAGAGGTCCCTTCTTTGCGCCACGCTTCTTTCCTCGCACAGACATCGGCCGCCTCTGCCCGCTCTCACGGTATCCCCTACCGGCAAGGACACGGCGAAACGTTTCGGAAACGACGGCGTTTCCCAGAAGCGTTTCCGCCGCCTTGGGAAAACGGCCGAAGGAGAGGCTCACGCGGGGCGCGTAGCTAGAAAGAACGCTCCGCACAAAGGCCTAAAATGACCAGCCCGGAGCAGGGATCCCGGGCTCTCCGGGAGCGCAGGAGTTCTCACGTCCTTACTGAGCAGAGACCGCTGCCCGTGAAACACGAGACGCCGCAGCGACGCCGATCGTTGGAGGGAAGCCTGCAATAAGAGCGAAAGAAAAGCAGACGTTGAGGACAAAGACCAAGTTACGAGCCCCTCGCGATTCAGACACGCTTCTAGATTTACCGCCTATTTCAAGGCGCGCCTTCGGCAATTCCGTCCAATTGATTTTCCCCGAAGCCCGAGACGCGGACGAAACGCCTCTCAAAGGAAGGTACGGCATAACCGCTCTGGCCTATAAACTACCGGTTTCGACGCAGGAAAAGCACAGGGAAAGCACTAGCGTTCCCCCCAAGAAACCACGTCCAAGCGGACCGATGAAGTAGGCCCCAAGTCTGAAAGCGGACCTAAAGGAGCCCGTTTGGCGGTCGCGAGCTGGAATACACCGTTCTCCTTCTCACTAACAACCTCCCGTAGAGACCGGCAGCTGTACAGCGCCTTCTACGCTACACGGAGGAGTCGGATAGCGGGCAGATGCCGCGTCCCGAATGCGCAACTAGAGATTGGAACGCACGGACGTAAACAAACGCCCGTGACGTAGCGGAGGTCTAGCGTATTCACGTTTACCGTGCGTCAGTTCTCCTCTGCGGACAGGCCGTTCCATCTTCTTTACTCGTTAGCTGACAGACGCCCTAGGAGAAAGCAAAGAAAGGAAGAAATTCAAAAGGAAATGAAACAGATCGGAGGGAGCCTCAAAGGCTTTGATCCATCCCCCCAGGCAGCCGAACCACCTTCGCAAAGGCACACCTCAAAAGACACGTCCTTCCGGGATCGCTGCACAGCCCAGCCAGAAAAGAGGAACAGAAACAAACAGAACGAGAAGGCTGCAGAGGGGGACGGAGGGCCGGAAAGGAGCCTGCTGTCCAGCGATGGTATTTTACCGCTCCTTGCGCGTTAGCAGCCCCTTTCAGATGCTTAAGCCCAAATTCTCTCAGCCCTTAACAGCTTCAGTACCCGCGGCACCTAGTTTTTCCACGCTCTCCAGTCTTCCTCGCTCTTTCCCGTCTCGGGCGAAAAGCCTCCCAGACCCCGTCTGCACTTACGCGCTTCCTTAAAACAGGATCGCCGAAATCAACCGAACGGGCTGAGCTGCTCCTCTTCCGCTCGCCGGCCCTCGGAACGTCAGCCTGCAAACGAATCGGACCACCGAGGTCACCGGCAGAGTCTCCTTTCGGAGCTCGGCCCCCCCCCCCAAGCTTTAACGACGGTTTCCCAAGCGGGGCAAACGCAGGGCCTCCCTTCGGCCCCGGAACGGTTTTTATCGCGGGCTCCCAAGTCGCCGTTACGACACTAAGCGGCAAAGCAAGGCAAAGACAGCTGGGGTCGCAGCTTACCCACCTAGGCACGAAAATTCTTCTTTGAGGCCTCCCTCGCTGCTTTTGCCAGGTAAACACACCAAAACAAAGCTCCCGACAGGCAGCTGAGGCTTCACATGGACCTCGGGGCCCCGCTAGCAACGGCGACGCCGGAGCCGCCGGGCTACCAGGCGCTATTCCCCCCCCCCTCCCCTCCCCTCCCCTGCCGGCCCGCGAACCGCGGCTTATTACTCACGAGTCCGGGAAGGACGCCGCCGACCTTCCCGCGGCCGAAGGCTCCTCGTCAGGAGCGGGCAGAGAACCTTTCCGCCGGCATTCGGAGTCTCCCGGCCGCTCTCGACACCCGATAACTTGCCGAGAAAGGGCTGAGGGCGGGAGCCTGCAGTTCTTCACGGCAGCACACAGTCGTTCCCCGATGTGCCGAACGCCTAGCATTAACACAATTTAGAAATACAAAAATACCACCGCTACAGGGCGCAAAGCCAAGCTGAAATTTCGGCAGCCAAAGCAAACCTCTGCGCGCCCGACAGAACGAGCCGCGTGCATCGGCGCCTACAGCTCCTCAAGGCTAGCGAGGCCTCGTGGGCGACGTTCCTCTGGCAGGCTGCGCAGCTGAACTCCCCCGTGTCGCCTAAGAGTCCGTGACGTGACGTATTCAAAGCTCAGCAGAAATTAACAATCCAAAGTTGTTTCTAAGCACAAAAGCGGATCTACTACACGAGAAGGAAGGAGTCCTAATTCCGCAAGGCTTTACCTTTTCTTCGAGCTGCCGTCTTCCTGCTGCCCCACATACCATTGCCAGGCAATTAACCTGGGGTCGCGCTAAATGAGCCTTCCTGAAAGCCACCTCTTCGTTTTACAATTCGCACGCTTGCCTCTCCCTCTCTCTCTGGCCACCTGACCGCCGTTCCCCGAAGACGGGAATTTGCCGTCTTGGAGCTCTTAAAGCACGACGCTTCACAGATGCAGAGAGTCACGCGCACGGAAACGGATGGACGCAGCGTCCTTTCCGTAACGCGTACGCACCTTCCGTTAGATGTCGCTCATCTGTTATTCCGATCGCTATTACCGGCGAACCTTCCTCACCGGGAGGAACGGGCTTTCCCTTTCGGGGCGACGGAGACGGCTCTCGCTCGGTTCCCTTTAATTTTATTACTTCGGCTCGCTTACGTTTTTCTGTCTCTTCAGCTTCAGCCGTGGCAACGAATCTAAAAATTAAATATCCTATCTTTCCTTTTCTACGTACGCGTGTACGATAACAAAACAAAATACAAACGACCGAAGCAAAACTAAGGCAGCTACGGTTAACAAGAGGCGCAGGGCAGCAACGGGTCGCTTAGTCCTCAGCGCTGCCTCCGGGAGGGAGGCCGAAAGAACGAACGTTCCGCATCAAGAGTTACCTTGGTTACCCGGGCCAGAACGCCTCCTACTGTCGCAGCTTCTGGGGAGATCGAGGGTCCGCTGCTGCATTTTTGCTTCCTCCTTTCAGCCCGCCCCTTCGGGAGTAAACGCAAAAAACCGCTCGCTCGTCCGGCTTTGCTCTTTGTCAGCATTTGCTATTGTCGGTTCCGCCTCTGTAACAAAGACAGAAAATTGCATTTCGCTTCCAACAAAACACTTCGATTTACACGCGTTCTTTTTCTCTTTCCCGTGGTTTTTTTTTTTTTCTTTCCCCCCTTTCTTTCTTTTTCCTTCTTTCCCTCAAAGGAAAGGTCTTAATACACCGCTTTGCATCGTACGTTACGGGGTAAGCCGTTTGGAAACACTACAGGGCCGACGCCGCGCCGCAACCCTGCTCCGGGGCCCGCCTGCCCCCCCCGCTCCGCTCCGCCGCGCCGCCTCCGCAGGGGCGAGCGCGTGCCCCGGCCCGCGCTGCCAACGAACTGGCGCCCTAAACGCCGCGCACGCAAAACGCAAAGTCACACCCGCGCTCCCGGCGCGGCGCCGGGTCCCAGCCCGCCCCCCCACTCGCCCCGCACCGCCGCCTCCACGCAGCGACGGCCGCAGCGGGCAGGATGCAGCCCGACGCCCCCCGAACCTATGCGTTCGCCTCACCCGGGGGCCCCACATCCTTCACTCCACGCCACCTCCGCACTCACCCGCCGCCGCCGCCGCCGAGCGAAAACGCCCTCCCTGCTCGCCGCCATCTTGCTTCCCCGCCGCCGCGCATGCGCCGCTCGCCAACGGACTGCGGCGGCAGTGACGCTTGAGCACCGCGCACGTGCCGGCTCGGACAGCGCGGGGGGGGGGGGAGCGAGGGGAGCGGGAGGGGCGGGGGGGAGCGAGGGGAGCGGGAGGGGAGCAGAGGGAGCCCGAGGGGCGGGGGGGAGCGAGGGGAGCCCGAGAAGCGGGGGGGAGCGCGAGGGGCGGGTGGAGCGGGGAATCCCGAGGGGCGGGGGGGAGCCGGGGAGCCCGAGGGGCGGGGGGGAGCACGAAGGGAGGCGAGACCCGCAATGGCATGCTCGCGCCGCGGCGCTGCAGCCGGGCGGCTCACGCGTGCGAACCGCAGCCCGCCGCGGCAGCCCGGGACTCCCAGCGAGCGCCCCGAGTCTGCCCGAGCCCGTGGCCGCTCCAAGAGCACCGGGAAGGGGCGACGAGCACGCTCCATTCGCTTACCCGTTACCGAAACGGCGGAGAGCAGCAGCAAACATGGCGACCGGCACTGAGCATGTGCGCGCCGGCTGTCTGCGCATGCGCGCCCCCCCACCGGGTGCAGTACCGCTTTTTGGACACAGGGTGGCAGCAGTGAGCGCGGCGGAACCCAGTGAGCACGCGAGCCCCCCCCACAGGGTGCAGTACCGATTTTTGGACACAGGGTGGCAGCAGTGAGCATGGCAGAACCCAGTGCGCACGCGCGCCCCCCCACAGGGTGCAGTACCGCTTTTTGGACACAGGGTGGCAGCAGTGAGCGCGGCGGAAAGCTGTGCGCACGCGCGCCCCCCCCACAGGGTGCAGTACCGATTTTTGGACACAGGGTGGCAGCAGTGAGCACGGCGGAACCCAGTGCGCATGCGCGCCCCCCTTTATCGTGCCGTACCGCTTTTTTGACGCCCCGAGGGCAGCAGGGCGCGCGGCCGGCCGCCGTGCGCCTGCGCGCCCCCCTTTCCGTGCCGTACTGCTTTTTTGACGCCCCGAGGGCAGCAGGGCGCGCGGCCGCCCCCGGCACGCGCACACCGCTGCAGAGCCCCCCCGCCCGCCCGCCCTTTGCAGAGATTTCACCACCCTCGCCTCAGCTCATCTGCCCTTATTTACAGCGCCTGCTGCGAGGCGCCGCGTCGCCGCGTGTCGTGCTCGAGCCGCTGCTCCTAGAGGCTTCAGTAACAGCGCTTTCCTTTGAACATCGTTGCAAAATACTCCACAGACAAAAAAAGAGTCAGAGGCTGCACTTAAAAAAACAAAACGAAAACAAAAAAACCACCCACCTACTTAACGGGACAATTTGCAAGCGTTCCAAGAAGCAGCCGTTCTTCTTTAGGACTTTCGACCTCTCGCCTTTACTGATCGTTAAACAAAATAAACAGCCCAAAGCAAGCCGCGCTATTTGCTTGACAGACTGCTCGGTTTTTATTATTAAACGGTACGAGATGCTGGCACGCGGCATGTCTTCTTCGGATTCTTGGGCTGACGTTCCTTCGGCCGCACGCACGCGGTCAAAGGCGTCTTTTTCACGTCCCGCCGTCAGGGCCTCCCCAGCAATTCCCGCAGCGACTCCCCCCTCGGGACAAACAGCTCGAGGACACGCACGGTCTTGCTAAAAGAACGGGGGGGGGGGGGGAAACAAACGCGTGCGCTGAGCGCGGCACTCGCAGACCCGATCTTCGGGTCCAAAAGAAAACTCTCTAAAGCGGACCAGGCGGGCCAAAGAGGTCCCTTCTTTGCGCCACGCTTCTTTCCTCGCACAGACGTCGGCCGCCTCTGCCCGCTCTCACGGTATCCCCTACCGGCAAGGACACGGCGAAACGTTTCGGAAACGACGGCGTTTCCCAGAAGCGTTTCCGCCGCCTTGGGAAAACGGCCGAAGGAGAGGCTCACGCGGGGCGCGTAGCTAGAAAGAACGCTCCGCACAAAGGCCTAAAATGACCAGCCCGGAGCAGGGATCCCGGGCTCTCCGGGAGCGCAGGAGTTCTCACGTCCTTACTGAGCAGAGACCGCTGCCCGTGAAACACGAGACGCCGCAGCGACGCCGATCGTTGGAGGGAAGCCTGCAATAAGAGCGAAAGAAAAGCAGACGTTGAGGACAAAGACCAAGTTACGAGCCCCTCGCGATTCAGACACGCTTCTAGATTTACCGCCTATTTCAAGGCGCGCCTTCGGCAATTCCGTCCAATTGATTTTCCCCGAAGCCCGAGACGCGGACGAAACGCCTCTCAAAGGAAGGTACGGCATAACCGCTCTGGCCTATAAACTACCGGTTTCGACGCAGGAAAAGCACAGGGAAAGCACTAGCGTTCCCCCCAAGAAACCACGTCCAAGCGGACCGATGAAGTAGGCCCCAAGTCTGAAAGCGGACCTAAAGGAGCCCGTTTGGCGGTCGCGAGCTGGAATACACCGTTCTCCTTCTCACTAACAACCTCCCGTAGAGACCGGCAGCTGTACAGCGCCTTCTACGCTACACGGAGGAGTCGGATAGCGGGCAGATGCCGCGTCCCGAATGCGCAACTAGAGATTGGAACGCACGGACGTAAACAAACGCCCGTGACGTAGCGGAGGTCTAGCGTATTCACGTTTACCGTGCGTCAGTTCTCCTCTGCGGACAGGCCGTTCCATCTTCTTTACTCGTTAGCTGACAGACGCCCTAGGAGAAAGCAAAGAAAGGAAGAAATTCAAAAGGAAATGAAACAGATCGGAGGGAGCCTCAAAGGCTTTGATCCATCCCCCCAGGCAGCCGAACCACCTTCGCAAAGGCACACCTCAAAAGACACGTCCTTCCGGGATCGCTGCACAGCCCAGCCAGAAAAGAGGAACAGAAACAAACAGAACGAGAAGGCTGCAGAGGGGGACGGAGGGCCGGAAAGGAGCCTGCTGTCCAGCGATGGTATTTTACCGCTCCTTGCGCGTTAGCAGCCCCTTTCAGATGCTTAAGCCCAAATTCTCTCAGCCCTTAACAGCTTCAGTACCCGCGGCACCTAGTTTTTCCACGCTCTCCAGTCTTCCTCGCTCTTTCCCGTCTCGGGCGAAAAGCCTCCCAGACCCCGTCTGCACTTACGCGCTTCCTTAAAACAGGATCGCCGAAATCAACCGAACGGGCTGAGCTGCTCCTCTTCCGCTCGCCGGCCCTCGGAACGTCAGCCTGCAAACGAATCGGACCACCGAGGTCACCGGCAGAGTCTCCTTTCGGAGCTCGGCCCCCCCCCCCAAGCTTTAACGACGGTTTCCCAAGCGGGGCAAACGCAGGGCCTCCCTTCGGCCCCGGAACGGTTTTTATCGCGGGCTCCCAAGTCGCCGTTACGACACTAAGCGGCAAAGCAAGGCAAAGACAGCTGGGGTCGCAGCTTACCCACCTAGGCACGAAAATTCTTCTTTGAGGCCTCCCTCGCTGCTTTTGCCAGGTAAACACACCAAAACAAAGCTCCCGACAGGCAGCTGAGGCTTCACATGGACCTCGGGGCCCCGCTAGCAACGGCGACGCCGGAGCCGCCGGGCTACCAGGCGCTATTCCCCCCCCCCCCTCCCCTCCCCTCCCCTGCCCTGCCGGCCCGCGAACCGCGGCTTATTACTCACGAGTCCGGGAAGGACGCCGCCGACCTTCCCGCGGCCGAAGGCTCCTCGTCAGGAGCGGGCAGAGAACCTTTCCGCCGGCATTCGGAGTCTCCCGGCCGCTCTCGACACCCGATAACTTGCCGAGAAAGGGCTGAGGGCGGGAGCCTGCAGTTCTTCACGGCAGCACACAGTCGTTCCCCGATGTGCCGAACGCCTAGCATTAACACAATTTAGAAATACAAAAATACCACCGCTACAGGGCGCAAAGCCAAGCTGAAATTTCGGCAGCCAAAGCAAACCTCTTCGCGCCCGACAGAACGAGCCACGTGCATCGGCGCCTACAGCTCCTCAAGGCTAGCGAGGCCTCGTGGGCGACGTTCCTCTGGCAGGCTGCGCAGCTGAACTCCCCCGTGTCGCCTAAGAGTCCGTGACGTGACGTATTCAAAGCTCAGCAGAAATTAACAATCCAAAGTTGTTTCTAAGCACAAAAGCGGATCTACTACACGAGAAGGAAGGAGTCCTAATTCCGCAAGGCTTTACCTTTTCTTCGAGCTGCCGTCTTCCTGCTGCCCCACATACCATTGCCAGGCAATTAACCTGGGATCGCGCTAAATGAGCTTCCTCTTCGTTTTACAATTCGCACGCTTGCCTCTCCCTCTCTCTCTGGCCACCCTGACCGCCGTTCCCCGAAGACGGGAATTTGCCGTCTTGGAGCTCTTAAAGCACGACGCTTCACAGATGCAGAGAGTCACGCGCACGGAAACGGATGGACGCAGCGTCCTTTCCGTAACGCGTACGCACCTTCCCGTTAGATGTCGCTCATCTGTTATTCCGATCGCTATTACCGGCGAACCTTCCTCACCGGGAGGAACGGGCTTTCCCTTTCGGGGCGACGGAGACGGCTCTCGCTCGGTTCACCCTTTAATTTTATTACTTCGGCTCGCTTACGTTTTTCTGTCTCTTCAGCTTCAGCCGTGGCAACGAATCTAAAAATTAAATATCCTATCTTTCCTTTTCTACGTACGCGTGTACGATAACAAAACAAAATACAAACGACCGAAAGCAAAACTAAGGCAGCTACGGTTAACAAGAGGCGCAGGGCAGCAACGGGTCGCTTAGTCCTCAGCGCTGCCTCCGGGAGGGAGGCCGAAAGAACGAACGTTCCGCATCAAGAGTTACCTTGGTTACCCGGGCCAGAACGCCTCCTACTGTCGCAGCTTCTGGGGAGATCGAGGGTCCGCTGCTGCATTTTTGCTTCCTCCTTTCAGCCCGCCCCTTCGGGAGTAAACGCAAAAAACCGCTCGCTCGTCCGGCTTTGCTCTTTGTCAGCATTTGCTATTGTCGGTTCCGCCTCTGTAACAAAGACAGAAAATTGCATTTCGCTTCCAACAAAACACTTCGATTTACACGCGTTCTTTTTCTCTTTCCCGTGGTTTTTTTTTTTTTTCTTTCCCCCCTTTCTTTCTTTTTCCTTCTTTCCCTCAAAGGAAAGGTCTTAATACACCGCTTTGCATCGTACGTTACGGGGTAAGCCGTTTGGAAACACTACAGGGCCGACGCCGCGCCGCAACCCTGCTCCGGGGCCCGCCTGCCCCCCCGCTCCGCTCCGCCGCGCCGCCTCCGCAGGGGCGAGCGCGTGCCCCGGCCCGCGCTGCCAACGAACTGGCGCCCTAAACGCCGCGCACGCAAAACGCAAAGTCACACCCGCGCTCCCGGCGCGGCGCCGGGTCCCAGCCCGCCCCCCCACTCGCCCCGCACCGCCGCCTCCACGCAGCGACGGCCGCAGCGGGCAGGATGCAGCCCGACGCCCCCCGAACCTATGCGTTCGCCTCACCCGGGGGCCCCACATCCTTCACTCCACGCCACCTCCGCACTCACCCGCCGCCGCCGCCGCCGAGCGAAAACGCCCTCCCTGCTCGCCGCCATCTTGCTTCCCCGCCGCCGCGCATGCGCCGCTCGCCAACGGACTGCGGCGGCAGTGACGCTTGAGCACCGCGCACGTGCCGGCTCGGACAGCGCGGGGGGGGGGGGAGCGAGGGGAGCGGGAGGGGCGGGGGGGAGCGAGGGGAGCGGGAGGGGAGCAGAGGGAGCCCGAGGGGCGGGGGGGAGCGAGGGGAGCCCGAGGGGCGGGGCGGAGTGCGAGGGGAGCGCGAGAGGCGGGGGGGGAGCGTGAGGGGAGCAGGGGGGCCCGAGGAGCGGGGGGGAGCACGAGGGGAGCCCGAGAAGCGGGGGGGGAGCGCGGGGGCGGGGGGGAGCGCGAGGGGACCAGGGGGAGCGCGAGGGGCGGGGCGGAGCGCGAGGGGAGCAAGGGGAGCCCGAGGAGCGGGGGGGAGCGTGAGAAGAGCCTGAGAAGCAGGGGGGAGCCCGAGAAGCGGGGGGGAGCGCGAGGGGAGCCCGAGAAGCAGGGGGGGGAGCGCGAGGGGAGCAGGGGGAGCCCGAGGGGCGGGGCGGAGCGCGAGGGGAGCAGGGGGAGCGCGAGGGGAGCAGGGGGAGCGCGAGGGGAGCAGGGGGAGCGGGGGGGGAGCGCGAGGGGAGCAGGGGGAGCCCGAGGGGCGGGGCGGAGCGCGAGGGGAGCAGGGGGAGCGCGAGGGGAGCAGGGGGAGCGCGAGGGGAGCAGGGGGAGCGGGGGGGAGCGCGAGGGGCGGGGGGGAGCGCGAGGGGCGGGGCGGAGCGCGAGGGGAGCAGGGGGAGCCCGAGGAGCGGGGGGGGAGCGCGAGGGGAGCCCGAGAAGCAGGGGGGAGCGCGGGGGTGGGGGGGGAGCGCGAGGGGAGCCCGAGAAGCGGGGGGGAGCGCGAGGGGCGGGTGGAGCGGGGAATCCCGAGGGGCGGGGGGGAGCCGGGGAGCCCGAGGGGCGGGGGGGAGCACGAAGGGAGGCGAGACCCGCAATGGCATGCTCGCGCCGCGGCGCTGCAGCCGGGCGGCTCACGCGTGCGAACCGCAGCCCGCCGCGGCAGCCCGGGACTCCCAGCGAGCGCCCCGAGGCTGCCCGAGCCCGTGGCCGCTCCAAGAGCACCGGGAAGGGGCGACGAGCACGCTCCATTCGCTTACCCGTTACCGAAACGGCGGAGAGCAGCAGCAAACATGGCGACCGGCACTGAGCATGTGCGCGCCGGCTGTCTGCGCATGCGCGCCCCCCCCACCGGGTGCAGTACCGCTTTTTGGACACAGGGTGGCAGCAGTGAGCGCGGCGGAACGCTGTGCGCGTGCGCGCCCCCCCCACCGGGTGCAGTACCGCTTTTTGGACACAGGGTGGCAGCAGTGAGCACGGCGGAACCCAGTGCGCACACGTGACCCCCCACCGGGTGCAGTACCGATTTTTGGACACAGGGTGGCAGCAGTGAGCGCGGCGGAACGCTGTGCGCGTGCGCGCCCCCCCCACAGGGTGCAGTACCGATTTTTGGACACAGGGTGGCAGCAGTGAGCACGGCGGAACCCAGTGCGCATGCGCGCCCCCCTTTATCGTGCCGTACCGCTTTTTGGACGCCCCGAGGGCAGCAGGGCGCGCGGCCGCCCCCGGCACGCGCACACCGCTGCAGAGCCCCCCCGCCCGCCCTTTGCAGACATTTCACCACCCTCGCCTCGGCTCATCTGCCCTTATTTACAGCGCCTGCTGCGAGGCGCAGCGTCGCCGCGTGTCGTGCTCGAGCCGCTGCTCCTAGAGGCTTCAGTAACAGCGCTTTCCTTTGAACATCGTTGCAAAATACTCCACAGACAAAAAAGAGTCAGAGGCTGCACTTAAAAAAACAAAACGAAAACAAAAAAACCACCCACCTACTTAACGGGACAATTTGCAAGCGTTCCAAGAAGCAGCCGTTCTTCTTTAGAACTTTCGACCTCTCGCCTTTACTGATCGTTAAACAAAATAAACAGCCCAAAGCAAGCCGCGCTATTTGCTTGACAGACTGCTCGGTTTTTATTATTAAACGGTACGAGATGCTGGCACGCGGCATGTCTTCTTCGGATTCTTGGGCTGACGTTCCTTCGGCCGCACGCACGCGGTCAAAGGCGTCTTTTTCACGTCCCGCCGTCAGGGCCTCCCCAGCAATTCCCGCAGCGACTCCCCCCTCGGGACAAACAGCTCGAGGACACGCACGGTCTTGCTAAAAGAACGGGGGGGGGGGGGGGAACAAACGCGTGCGCTGAGCGCGGCACTCGCAGACCCGATCTTCGGGTCCAAAAGAAAACTCTCTAAAGCGGACCAGGCGGGCCAAAGAGGTCCCTTCTTTGCGCCACGCTTCTTTCCTCGCACAGACGTCGGCCGCCTCTGCCCGCTCTCACGGTATCCCCTACCGGCAAGGACACGGCGAAACGTTTCGGAAACGACGGCGTTTCCCAGAAGCGTTTCCGCCGCCTTGGGAAAACGGCCGAAGGAGAGGCTCACGCGGGGCGCGTAGCTAGAAAGAACGCTCCGCACAAAGGCCTAAAATGACCAGCCCGGAGCAGGGATCCCGGGCTCTCCGGGAGCGCAGGAGTTCTCACGTCCTTACTGAGCAGAGACCGCTGCCCGTGAAACACGAGACGCCGCAGCGACGCCGATCGTTGGAGGGAAGCCTGCAATAAGAGCGAAAGAAAAGCAGACGTTGAGGACAAAGACCAAGTTACGAGCCCCTCGCGATTCAGACACGCTTCTAGATTTACCGCCTATTTCAAGGCGCGCCTTCGGCAATTCCGTCCAATTGATTTTCCCCGAAGCCCGAGACGCGGACGAAACGCCTCTCAAAGGAAGGTACGGCATAACCGCTCTGGCCTATAAACTACCGGTTTCGACGCAGGAAAAGCACAGGGAAAGCACTAGCGTTCCCCCCAAGAAACCACGTCCAAGCGGACCGATGAAGTAGGCCCCAAGTCTGAAAGCGGACCTAAAGGAGCCCGTTTGGCGGTCGCGAGCTGGAATACACCGTTCTCCTTCTCACTAACAACCTCCCGTAGAGACCGGCAGCTGTACAGCGCCTTCTACGCTACACGGAGGAGTCGGATAGCGGGCAGATGCCGCGTCCCGAATGCGCAACTAGAGATTGGAACGCACGGACGTAAACAAACGCCCGTGACGTAGCGGAGGTCTAGCGTATTCACGTTTACCGTGCGTCAGTTCTCCTCTGCGGACAGGCCGTTCCATCTTCTTTACTCGTTAGCTGACAGACGCCCTAGGAGAAAGCAAAGAAAGGAAGAAATTCAAAAGGAAATGAAACAGATCGGAGGGAGCCTCAAAGGCTTTGATCCATCCCCCCAGGCAGCCGAACCACCTTCGCAAAGGCACACCTCAAAAGACACGTCCTTCCGGGATCGCTGCACAGCCCAGCCAGAAAAGAGGAACAGAAACAAACAGAACGAGAAGGCTGCAGAGGGGGACGGAGGGCCGGAAAGGAGCCTGCTGTCCAGCGATGGTATTTTACCGCTCCTTGCGCGTTAGCAGCCCCTTTCAGATGCTTAAGCCCAAATTCTCTCAGCCCTTAACAGCTTCAGTACCCGCGGCACCTAGTTTTTCCACGCTCTCCAGTCTTCCTCGCTCTTTCCCGTCTCGGGCGAAAAGCCTCCCAGACCCCGTCTGCACTTACGCGCTTCCTTAAAACAGGATCGCCGAAATCAACCGAACGGGCTGAGCTGCTCCTCTTCCGCTCGCCGGCCCTCGGAACGTCAGCCTGCAAACGAATCGGACCACCGAGGTCACCGGCAGAGTCTCCTTTCGGAGCTCGGCCCCCCCCCCCAAGCTTTAACGACGGTTTCCCAAGCGGGGCAAACGCAGGGCCTCCCTTCGGCCCCGGAACGGTTTTTATCGCGGGCTCCCAAGTCGCCGTTACGACACTAAGCGGCAAAGCAAGGCAAAGACAGCTGGGGTCGCAGCTTACCCACCTAGGCACGAAAATTCTTCTTTGAGGCCTCCCTCGCTGCTTTTGCCAGGTAAACACACCAAAACAAAGCTCCCGACAGGCAGCTGAGGCTTCACATGGACCTCGGGGCCCCGCTAGCAACGGCGACGCCGGAGCCGCCGGGCTACCAGGCGCTATTCCCCCCCCCCCCTCCCCTCCCCTCCCCTGCCCTGCCGGCCCGCGAACCGCGGCTTATTACTCACGAGTCCGGGAAGGACGCCGCCGACCTTCCCGCGGCCGAAGGCTCCTCGTCAGGAGCGGGCAGAGAACCTTTCCGCCGGCATTTGGAGTCTCCCGGCCGCTCTCGACACCCGATAACTTGCCGAGAAAGGGCTGAGGGCGGGAGCCTGCAGTTCTTCACGGCAGCACACAGTCGTTCCCCGATGTGCCGAACGCCTAGCATTAACACAATTTAGAAATACAAAAATACCACCGCTACAGGGCGCAAAGCCAAGCTGAAATTTCGGCAGCCAAAGCAAACCTCTTCGCGCCCGACAGAACGAGCCACGTGCATCGGCGCCTACAGCTCCTCAAGGCTAGCGAGGCCTCGTGGGCGACGTTCCTCTGGCAGGCTGCGCAGCTGAACTCCCCCGTGTCGCCTAAGAGTCCGTGACGTGACGTATTCAAAGCTCAGCAGAAATTAACAATCCAAAGTTGTTTCTAAGCACAAAAGCGGATCTACTACACGAGAAGGAAGGAGTCCTAATTCCGCAAGGCTTTACCTTTTCTTCGAGCTGCCGTCTTCCTGCTGCCCCAAATACCATTGCCAGGCAATTAACCTGGGGTCGCGCTAAATGAGCCTTCCTCTTCGTTTTACAATTCGCACGCTTGCCTCTCCCTCTCTCTCTGGCCACCTGACCGCCGTTCCCCGAAGACGGGAATTTGCCGTCTTGGAGCTCTTAAAGCACGACGCTTCACAGATGCAGAGAGTCACGCGCACGGAAACGGATGGACGCAGCGTCCTTTCCGTAACGCGTACGCACCTTCCGTTAGATGTCGCTCATCTGTTATTCTGATCGCTATTACCGGCGAACCTTCCTCACCGGGAGGAACGGGCTTTCCCTTTCGGGGCGACGGAGACGGCTCTCGCTCGGTTCCCTTTAATTTTATTACTTCGGCTCGCTTACGTTTTTCTGTCTCTTCAGCTTCAGCCGTGGCAACGAATCTAAAAATTAAATATCCTATCTTTCCTTTTCTACGTACGCGTGTACGATAACAAAACAAAATACAAACGACCGAAGCAAAACTAAGGCAGCTACGGTTAACAAGAGGCGCAGGGCAGCAACGGGTCGCTTAGTCCTCAGCGCTGCCTCCGGGAGGGAGGCCGAAAGAACGAACGTTCCGCATCAAGAGTTACCTTGGTTACCCGGGCCAGAACGCCTCCTACTGTCGCAGCTTCTGGGGAGATCGAGGGTCCGCTGCTGCATTTTTGCTTCCTCCTTTCAGCCCGCCCCTTCGGGAGTAAACGCAAAAAACCGCTCGCTCGTCCGGCTTTGCTCTTTGTCAGCATTTGCTATTGTCGGTTCCGCCTCTGTAACAAAGACAGAAAATTGCATTTCGCTTCCAACAAAACACTTCGATTTACACGCGTTCTTTTTCTCTTTCCCGTGGTTTTTTTTTTTTTCTTTCCCCCCTTTCTTTCTTTTTCCTTCTTTCCCTCAAAGGAAAGGTCTTAATACACCGCTTTGCATCGTACGTTGCGGGGTAAGCCGTTTGGAAACACTACAGGGCCGACGCCGCGCCGCAACCCTGCTCCGGGGCCCGCCTGCCCCCCCGCTCCGCTCCGCCGCGCCGCCTCCGCAGGGGCGAGCGCGTGCCCCGGCCCGCGCTGCCAACGAACTGGCGCCCTAAACGCCGCGCACGCAAAACGCAAAGTCACACCCGCGCTCCCGGCGCGGCGCCGGGTCCCAGCCCGCCCCCCCACTCGCCCCGCACCGCCGCCTCCACGCAGCGACGGCCGCAGCGGGCAGGATGCAGCCCGACGCCCCCCGAACCTATGCGTTCGCCTCACCCGGGGGCCCCACATCCTTCACTCCACGCCACCTCCGCACTCACCCGCCGCCGCCGCCGCCGAGCGAAAACGCCCTCCCTGCTCGCCGCCATCTTGCTTCCCCGCCGCCGCGCATGCGCCGCTCGCCAACGGACTGCGGCGGCAGTGACGCTTGAGCACCGCGCACGTGCCGGCTCGGACAGCGCGGGGGGGGGGGGGAGCGAGGGGAGCGGGAGGGGCGGGGGGGAGCGAGGGGAGCGGGAGGGGAGCAGAGGGAGCCCGAGGGGCGGGGGGGGAGCGAGGGGAGCCCGAGGGGCGGGGCGGAGTGCGAGGGGAGCGCGAGAGGCGGGGGGGGAGCGTGAGGGGAGCAGGGGGGCCCGAGGAGCGGGGGGGAGCACGAGGGGAGCCCGAGAAGCGGGGGGGGAGCGCGGGGGCGGGGGGGGAGCGCGAGGGGACCAGGGGGAGCGCGAGGGGCGGGGCGGAGCGCGAGGGGAGCAAGGGGAGCCCGAGAGGAGCCTGAGAAGCAGGGGGGAGCCCGAGAAGCGGGGGGGGAGCGCGAGGGGAGCAGGGGGAGTGCGAGGGGCGGGGCAGAGCGCGAGGGGAGCAAGGGGAGCCCGAGGAGCGGGGGGGAGCGTGAGAAGAGCCTGAGAAGCAGGGGGGAGCCCGAGAAGCGGGGGGGAGCGCGAGGGGAGCCCGAGAAGCGGGGGGGAGCGCGAGGGGAGCAGGGGGAGCCCGAGGGGCGGGGCGGAGCGCGAGGGGAGCAGGGGGAGCGCGAGGGGAGCAGGGGGAGCGCGAGGGGAGCAGGGGGAGCCCGAGGGGCGGGGCGGAGCGCGAGGGGAGCAGGGGGGAGCGCGAGGGGAGCAGGGGGAGCCCGAGGAGCGGGGGGGGAGCGCGAGGGGAGCCCGAGAAGCAGGGGGGAGCGCGGGGGTGGGGGGGAGCGCGAGGGGAGCCCGAGAAGCGGGGGGGAGCGCGAGGGGCGGGTGGAGCGGGGAATCCCGAGGGGCGGGGGGGAGCCGGGGAGCCCGAGGGGCGGGGGGGGAGCACGAAGGGAGGCGAGACCCGCAATGGCATGCTCGCGCCGCGGCGCTGCAGCCGGGCGGCTCACGCGTGCGAACCGCAGCCCGCCGCGGCAGCCCGGGACTCCCAGCGAGCGCCCCGAGGCTGCCCGAGCCCGTGGCCGCTCCAAGAGCACCGGGAAGGGGCGACGAGCACGCTCCATTCGCTTACCCGTTACCGAAACGGCGGAGAGCAGCAGCAAACATGGCGACCGGCACTGAGCATGTGCGCGCCGGCTGTCTGCGCATGCGCGCCCCCCCCACCGGGTGCAGTACCGCTTTTTGGACACAGGGTGGCAGCAGTGAGCGCGGCGGAACGCTGTGCGCGTGCGCGCCCCCCCACCGGGTGCAGTACCGCTTTTTGGACACAGGGTGGCAGCAGTGAGCGCGGCGGAACGCTGTGCGCGTGCGCGCCCCCCCCACAGGGTGCAGTACCGATTTTTGGACACAGGGTGGCAGCAGTGAGCGCGGCGGAACGCTGTGCGCGTGCGCGCCCCCCCCACAGGGTGCAGTACCGATTTTTGGACACAGGGTGGCAGCAGTGAGCACGGCGGAACCCAGTGCGCATGCGCGCCCCCCTTTATCGTGCCGTACCGCTTTTTGGACGCCCCGAGGGCAGCAGGGCGCGCGGCCGCCCCCGGCACGCGCACACCGCTGCAGAGCCCCCCCGCCCGCCCTTTGCAGACATTTCACCACCCTCGCCTCGGCTCATCTGCCCTTATTTACAGCGCCTGCTGCGAGGCGCAGCGTCGCCGCGTGTCGTGCTCGAGCCGCTGCTCCTAGAGGCTTCAGTAACAGCGCTTTCCTTTGAACATCGTTGCAAAATACTCCACAGACAAAAAAGAGTCAGAGGCTGCACTTAAAAAAACAAAACGAAAACAAAAAAACCACCCACCTACTTAACGGGACAATTTGCAAGCGTTCCAAGAAGCAGCCGTTCTTCTTTAGAACTTTCGACCTCTCGCCTTTACTGATCGTTAAACAAAATAAACAGCCCAAAGCAAGCCGCGCTATTTGCTTGACAGACTGCTCGGTTTTTATTATTAAACGGTACGAGATGCTGGCACGCGGCATGTCTTCTTCGGATTCTTGGGCTGACGTTCCTTCGGCCGCACGCACGCGGTCAAAGGCGTCTTTTTCACGTCCCGCCGTCAGGGCCTCCCCAGCAATTCCCGCAGCGACTCCCCCCTCGGGACAAACAGCTCGAGGACACGCACGGTCTTGCTAAAAGAACGGGGGGGGGGGGGGGGGGAACAAACGCGTGCGCTGAGCGCGGCACTCGCAGACCCGATCTTCGGGTCCAAAAGAAAACTCTCTAAAGCGGACCAGGCGGGCCAAAGAGGTCCCTTCTTTGCGCCACGCTTCTTTCCTCGCACAGACGTCGGCCGCCTCTGCCCGCTCTCACGGTATCCCCTACCGGCAAGGACACGGCGAAACGTTTCGGAAACGACGGCGTTTCCCAGAAGCGTTTCCGCCGCCTTGGGAAAACGGCCGAAGGAGAGGCTCACGCGGGGCGCGTAGCTAGAAAGAACGCTCCGCACAAAGGCCTAAAATGACCAGCCCGGAGCAGGGATCCCGGGCTCTCCGGGAGCGCAGGAGTTCTCACGTCCTTACTGAGCAGAGACCGCTGCCCGTGAAACACGAGACGCCGCAGCGACGCCGATCGTTGGAGGGAAGCCTGCAATAAGAGCGAAAGAAAAGCAGACGTTGAGGACAAAGACCAAGTTACGAGCCCCTCGCGATTCAGACACGCTTCTAGATTTACCGCCTATTTCAAGGCGCGCCTTCGGCAATTCCGTCCAATTGATTTTCCCCGAAGCCCGAGACGCGGACGAAACGCCTCTCAAAGGAAGGTACGGCATAACCGCTCTGGCCTATAAACTACCGGTTTCGACGCAGGAAAAGCACAGGGAAAGCACTAGCGTTCCCCCCAAGAAACCACGTCCAAGCGGACCGATGAAGTAGGCCCCAAGTCTGAAAGCGGACCTAAAGGAGCCCGTTTGGCGGTCGCGAGCTGGAATACACCGTTCTCCTTCTCACTAACAACC
This sequence comes from Apteryx mantelli, assembly GCF_036417845.1. Classification (NCBI taxonomy): domain Eukaryota; kingdom Metazoa; phylum Chordata; class Aves; order Apterygiformes; family Apterygidae; genus Apteryx; species Apteryx mantelli. The sequence continues at coordinate 441,957 of NW_027118468.1, forward strand.
TCCCGTAGAGACCGGCAGCTGTACAGCGCCTTCTACGCTACACGGAGGAGTCGGATAGCGGGCAGATGCCGCGTCCCGAATGCGCAACTAGAGATTGGAACGCACGGACGTAAACAAACGCCCGTGACGTAGCGGAGGTCTAGCGTATTCACGTTTACCGTGCGTCAGTTCTCCTCTGCGGACAGGCCGTTCCATCTTCTTTACTCGTTAGCTGACAGACGCCCTAGGAGAAAGCAAAGAAAGGAAGAAATTCAAAAGGAAATGAAACAGATCGGAGGGAGCCTCAAAGGCTTTGATCCATCCCCCCAGGCAGCCGAACCACCTTCGCAAAGGCACACCTCAAAAGACACGTCCTTCCGGGATCGCTGCACAGCCCAGCCAGAAAAGAGGAACAGAAACAAACAGAACGAGAAGGCTGCAGAGGGGGACGGAGGGCCGGAAAGGAGCCTGCTGTCCAGCGATGGTATTTTACCGCTCCTTGCGCGTTAGCAGCCCCTTTCAGATGCTTAAGCCCAAATTCTCTCAGCCCTTAACAGCTTCAGTACCCGCGGCACCTAGTTTTTCCACGCTCTCCAGTCTTCCTCGCTCTTTCCCGTCTCGGGCGAAAAGCCTCCCAGACCCCGTCTGCACTTACGCGCTTCCTTAAAACAGGATCGCCGAAATCAACCGAACGGGCTGAGCTGCTCCTCTTCCGCTCGCCGGCCCTCGGAACGTCAGCCTGCAAACGAATCGGACCACCGAGGTCACCGGCAGAGTCTCCTTTCGGAGCTCGGCCCCCCCCCCCAAGCTTTAACGACGGTTTCCCAAGCGGGGCAAACGCAGGGCCTCCCTTCGGCCCCGGAACGGTTTTTATCGCGGGCTCCCAAGTCGCCGTTACGACACTAAGCGGCAAAGCAAGGCAAAGACAGCTGGGGTCGCAGCTTACCCACCTAGGCACGAAAATTCTTCTTTGAGGCCTCCCTCGCTGCTTTTGCCAGGTAAACACACCAAAACAAAGCTCCCGACAGGCAGCTGAGGCTTCACATGGACCTCGGGGCCCCGCTAGCAACGGCGACGCCGGAGCCGCCGGGCTACCAGGCGCTATTCCCCCCCCCCCTCCCCTCCCCTCCCCTGCCCTGCCGGCCCGCGAACCGCGGCTTATTACTCACGAGTCCGGGAAGGACGCCGCCGACCTTCCCGCGGCCGAAGGCTCCTCGTCAGGAGCGGGCAGAGAACCTTTCCGCCGGCATTCGGAGTCTCCCGGCCGCTCTCGACACCCGATAACTTGCCGAGAAAGGGCTGAGGGCGGGAGCCTGCAGTTCTTCACGGCAGCACACAGTCGTTCCCCGATGTGCCGAACGCCTAGCATTAACACAATTTAGAAATACAAAAATACCACCGCTACAGGGCGCAAAGCCAAGCTGAAATTTCGGCAGCCAAAGCAAACCTCTTCGCGCCCGACAGAACGAGCCACGTGCATCGGCGCCTACAGCTCCTCAAGGCTAGCGAGGCCTCGTGGGCGACGTTCCTCTGGCAGGCTGCGCAGCTGAACTCCCCCGTGTCGCCTAAGAGTCCGTGACGTGACGTATTCAAAGCTCAGCAGAAATTAACAATCCAAAGTTGTTTCTAAGCACAAAAGCGGATCTACTACACGAGAAGGAAGGAGTCCTAATTCCGCAAGGCTTTACCTTTTCTTCGAGCTGCCGTCTTCCTGCTGCCCCAAAGACCATTGCCAGGCAATTAACCCGGGGTCGCGCTAAATGAGCCTTCCTCTTCGTTTTACAATTCGCACGCTTGCCTCTCCCTCTCTCTCTGGCCACCTGACCGCCGTTCCCCGAAGACGGGAATTTGCCGTCTTGGAGCTCTTAAAGCACGACGCTTCACAGATGCAGAGAGTCACGCGCACGGAAACGGATGGACGCAGCGTCCTTTCCGTAACGCGTACGCACCTTCCGTTAGATGTCGCTCATCTGTTATTCCGATCGCTATTACCGGCGAACCTTCCTCACCGGGAGGAACGGGCTTTCCCTTTCGGGGCGACGGAGACGGCTCTCGCTCGGTTCCCTTTAATTTTATTACTTCGGCTCGCTTACGTTTTTCTGTCTCTTCAGCTTCAGCCGTGGCAACGAATCTAAAAATTAAATATCCTATCTTTCCTTTTCTACGTACGCGTGTACGATAACAAAACAAAATACAAACGACCGAAGCAAAACTAAGGCAGCTACGGTTAACAAGAGGCGCAGGGCAGCAACGGGTCGCTTAGTCCTCAGCGCTGCCTCCGGGAGGGAGGCCGAAAGAACGAACGTTCCGCATCAAGAGTTACCTTGGTTACCCGGGCCAGAACGCCTCCTACTGTCGCAGCTTCTGGGGAGATCGAGGGTCCGCTGCTGCATTTTTGCTTCCTCCTTTCAGCCCGCCCCTTCGGGAGTAAACGCAAAAAACCGCTCGCTCGTCCGGCTTTGCTCTTTGTCAGCATTTGCTATTGTCGGTTCCGCCTCTGTAACAAAGACAGAAAATTGCATTTCGCTTCCAACAAAACACTTCGATTTACACGCGTTCTTTTTCTCTTTCCCGTGGTTTTTTTTTTTTTCTTTCCCCCCTTTCTTTCTTTTTCCTTCTTTCCCTCAAAGGAAAGGTCTTAATACACCGCTTTGCATCGTACGTTGCGGGGTAAGCCGTTTGGAAACACTACAGGGCCGACGCCGCGCCGCAACCCTGCTCCGGGGCCCGCCTGCCCCCCCGCTCCGCTCCGCCGCGCCGCCTCCGCAGGGGCGAGCGCGTGCCCC